>NC_091944.1:21935876-22235876 GCF_041260155.1 Ptychodera flava | reverse complement strand
CTATGAAAATGTTTTCTTTGCCCATCAGGTTACTTTTTGAGCCAATGATAAATTAATCCGTAAGAAAATTCAAAATTAAATTCATGGAAGCAACGAAAATCTCTAGAAAATCGGCTGTAGTCCACGAAGGAAATAATAATTGATAACAATAACATTTCATTGCTTGCTTTTAAATATAGGATTTACATCACGTCTGTGACAATATTTGACCTTACAAATTATCTCATCGACAATTATTTCCAAAAACATCATTTTTACTTTGATCAGTGCACAGTTACTAAATCGCCGACTTTTGAAGTTTTTAAGACAAGGGAATAAATCTTGTAAATCCATTTTCATTATTGACATTGTTATTGTGTTCTCAACCCATGGATGCGTGTCCGTGCACGTAATACGTGTAACCTCAACTCTCCAGAGAAACACACGCGAACACAAGTTTACACAGTTGAACTGATGCGTTGGTGTTCGTATCTCACTCTGTCGCAAAGATTACAATTTTCATTGAAACTTGGGTCTCGTAAAACCGAAAAGGCACACTATAGATTTACGGTAGTAGTACCTTTGTACGATACACAGTTGTAACTTGTAGCACGGCGGCATATGGGGATGCTATACGTAGGGTTTCGCCACTATATTCCTGCTATATTCTGACATCGTGTCGCGCCTTAGTCATGGCCACAGGAGCTCTCAATGTACTGTTGCTTGGATAGTCGATCGAACGCTCTAGGTTTTTTCAATGAACTTTCCGTCAGTGTACTTTTTAAACGCTTTTGAAGTCCGCTGTACTTCATGCTAGTTACACTGCAGCGCAGCGATCGCGAGGACTTTGTACCGGAAGTAATAGTATCACGCATGATGACATCATAGATCATGTGAAGACTTCGTTATGATTGGTCAGATTGGTAAAACAATCAAAGGTCAAATCTCAGCGGCAATTTTTGGACAGTTACGACCTTTGAATTACTGAGTAAATTGTCGCTGATTTTTCCCTATAAGTTTGACAAAATTTCGCGTAAATTTGCTGTTTGACATCGTCGTGACGACTTCATACACGCTAACTATGTATGTAAAACCTATAGGCAATGTTTACGACGCGTAAAAAAGTCATCGTCGTCATGATCAGCTTGTGGAGATAGATCGGCTCGTCGATTTGAACAATGATCACCATAACATCCCCGTGGATCAAGGCGATCGTTTAAACTTCGGTAAGTACATTTTCGATTTGCCTTCTCTGCGACGTGAAGACGTAGTTTTTACTGTTTTTGTTCGGCGCAATTCTCGAGTAATACTGTTCAATTGTATGAATTCTAATAAATTGGTATAACTCGTGAGGTTGAACGTAGAGTGTACAACGATAGAGGGACCGTGGTACAGTGTACACAAAAAATGGAGTACATGCCGATACTATTATCTACAATAATATACTTCTCTCTTGCATTGGCAAAGTTAAAACTTTTGCTCATGTATACAAGTTTCCCTCAATGTATGATATAAAACAAAGAAAGAACAATACATGTAGGAATTGTTGGATACGAATTAAGTTCTCAAACTTTTGACCGAGTCTGGTACCTGCTACATGTATTCCAAAACGTACTTCTCTATGACATCAATATACATCTGTCTGCTTATAAGATTATTCTGAACGTGTGTCCTTAAAATTGAAGTTTATTTTAAAATTTTTATTCACGTATTTTGACATTTGTTTATTTGTTACCTGTAGATATTTTGCTGGCATATTGTAAGGGGAATCAGTAATTAATTTACAATATTTCATTACAATATTTCATTGAACTTCTACATGATCTCTTACATCACAAAATATGTATACAATATTCTATTGCATTTAATGCTGCAACCTTTTGATAAGCAACTTAGATATAAGCTCAGTACAAAGACCTACCTTTTTTCTAACTATGTTTCAATTTGGCTTTAGAAAGTTCATGTAGGTATGCAATGAAGTGTACTCAAACCAAGCGAGGTTTACATGGTGAAGTCTACAATCTTAACGGAATAAGTGCAGGGGATAAATCATCTGCAAATTAAATTTTGTTTTATGCCAATGATTCTACTACTTTCCTAGTTTGAAGCAAATTGCAAGTTGAACAGATTGATACTAGACTACTGCTATAAATCACATTTTGTCATTCACAAGTTGAGGGAACATTTTCTTTATTTTATGAATACATGCAAATTTCACAGTCTTCAATGTTTGATGGCTGTTGAACGAGTCAAAATTTTCAACCCCAACGAGGATTCTAACTTGCATACATAATTTTGTCATAAGTTTGATAAACTTTATATCTGACTTGAACTTTTTTATATTTTTCCAGCTTACACATAGGACAACTTCAAGATGACAAGTCAAGCAATAACCAAAGCTGTAACAGACAAGTACAAGTCTTTCAGAATAATCCGTCGTTGTGACAATATGAAGTTAAGGACTTTACGGACACTTGAACATTTTTTGAACATTAAGTATTTATATCGGTCATGTTGATTGGCTTTAAAAATATGGTGGATTAAATTTTATTCCTACCAAATTTTTAGCCCTTGCATTCTTTTTTGGGGGGGGGGGGGGGGGCAGCAGAGTGGTGTAGGTTGTGAGATGATGGCTTGGTAATGGCTGATTTTCAGCAGCAGTGATAAGTTTCAGGTTGTTGGAGTAAATGTTAGTCAGATTGCAGAAGGTAGGTTGATTTTTGTATGGCAGAGCAGCAGCTAGCCTGCCTGGCAGAGCAGCAGCTAGCCTGCCTGGCAGAGCAGCAGCTAATCTGCCCAGCAGAGCGGCAGCTAACCTGCCCGGTAGAGCGACACCTAACCAGCCCGGCAGAGCGGCAGCTATAACTGTCCAGCAGAGCGACAGCTAACCTGTCCTGCAGAGAGACATTAATCTTTCCAGGAGGGATCCAGCAAACCTAATTTGAATAGCAATGCCACGCTCTCCCGGAAAGATGGTCCTGGAGAGCTCCTGGACCACTGCGGGACCTTTTCTGGAGAGCTCCCGAAAATCTTGTCGGGAAGGCTAAAATTTTCATAAGGGGAGTAACTTCAGAGCGAAGCCGTCTGATAGAAACTGTGATAGATCATTCTGTGTCTTTTAACGTGTTCTTTCGTTTTTGCCAACTGACAGAGACGATGAAACTATTTAGATATAAAGGTGAACAGATAGACTGATTGAAGTCATCATTCAAAGTTGTTATGACTTCATCTGCTGCATTTTAGGTCAAAGGTCACCAAGGTCGTGACCTCATAGATTTGATGTCCCTGGTTGCTAACACACAGCTTCCCATTAGAGTATTTACTTAAAAAGAATTGTTAGTTTGCTTATTTTAGTGGTTTTTGAATTTATTAAAGAATTGTTCACAGTGACAAATTACGATACTGAATATGCAGTAGGTATATATATGGTAGTTTTCAAAATTTAGAAATCAGAAATACTGGACAGGTTGATCATGTTTCTTGTAATATAAATGAGTTCATATTGTCTGTACTTAGACCAAGAATCAATGCAAAGCTCGATTTGCACCTATTTGTAGGTGCAACCTTTGAACAAGACCAGTTCTCTCCATGGTGGTTACACAAAGCACGTCAAGTAGGCAGCGTGACTCACGAAATTCGACGCTCCTCAACAAAACAAATACACCCGGTTTGAAAGAGACATTTTGGGCAGATTTATTTTCTCAGGGCAACCTGAATGAGACCCTCTGACATTACCCAACCAAGGAAAGTGTTGATAAGTAGCATTCACCATAGCCAGTCAGCCCCAGAACAATTTCTCTGGGGAAAAAACATCTCATTGTAAAAATAAAAATAAAATCTTTCTCACATTTCAGCGGCTAGCATTGTTACTGTGGATGATCTATCATGCTACGTGTCGGTATTTTAAGGCTATGTAAGGTGATCGCATACCTTCAAAGTACACGTAATCTGTTCTTTTGTTCATAGTTGCAAGTATTTTTGTTTCAGTTTTTGAGAAGGTCGTACCTACATGTATAGAGCTTGCCTGTACATTGGGGGCCCGCCATGCCTGTGTTTGTTTCTCAGTGCATGCTTACAGGTCATTTGCTTCCTCACAGTGCATTTTTTTATACTCTTAGTCTAAATAGCAACAAACTTTCATATCGCAGTCGTAATCGGTATTGCTGTTCATTTTCCCATTTTGCTTCTTTACCAGAAGGGTTGCCATAACACGGGGAGTACATAAAGCGACCAAGGGATTTTGTAATGGCTATACCAGCCCAATGAAAATTTTCATGAATGTTTGCACTTTGATCTAAGCTGTGAGCAAAATTTAGAAGGATTAATTTGTGTTTGGGCAGCGTGCACATACTGAAATATTGGCGTTGCTATGCAAATTATATTTTAGCGAATATGGAATTCATGCTTGATCGTATTTGCCGTATGACATTTTTTATTCCACTCTGGTCAGGTCAGGTGTCAAACTCAGTATGTTCACTGCCAAGTTTATCCAAAACTGACAAAAGCATCCATGTTCAAACAAGTCGGCCCAAATAACTTTAACAATCGATTGAACATCAGCTCTGGATAACCGTAGTACCAGTCTGGCTTTTGTTCATGGATGAACTTTGACCTCCTGTCTTCCTCGCTGACACCTGTTGAATACCTCCACAGTGAAATAAATCACTCCGGCCACTCTACCTGGACATAGAGTACATTAAATCAGGTTTTAATGGCAACCTGCTCTCTGACCCCACACATCTTGACCCGTATGCTTTGCTTGTCTGTTCAACTGTTGTCCTGGGGCTCTTGCAGCCAGGAATGGTCAAACTCTGCACCTTTAATTACGACATCTTATCCAGTACTCAGTAATTTAAACTGTAATATGATAACAATGTTGTTGGTGTATATTAATGCACATCAATATCAGTCAATAAATCAATTAAAGTCATGTTCAATACTTTATTGTGCAAATTTACTAAAATGTTTTTCTGTTATTTATAATGTCAGTAAATCTCAATTTAGCATTGTATATAAAATTATAACTGTAGAATAATGTACTGACCCGTACTGTAACTTAAAGGGCTGCCACAGCTAGGCTAATCCATAAACCACAATCCATCTAATAATACAATAATAATAATAATATTTAATTCTTAAAAAACGCACTCCACAAACTTCTCAGTGCGCTGAACACATGTCTTTAAAAAGAAACAAAAAGACAGCTAAAAACTTGAAAAACTATACATATAATATATACATATGCTCTGATGCTGACTGCATAACTAGATAAATCTACTTATATATGTACCGTACTTCCATACAAATATGTATTATATGCCCGAGTGTATATATGGTGGCCCTATACATGTAGGCATTTTGCATTTTTATTATTCATGAACTATCCTTTGTACGTATGCTAAATGGAAAGTTTCATTCAATGCACAGCTTTTAGGATATTCATAAAATTTTGTAGCTCCTATTTCTGCAGCAATGTTAGCATTATGCAAATATTGATTATGGTTGAATAAAGCGTGATTTAGTCCAATGATGCCGCCTTCATATTACTGAAAGAATAGCTACGGTATAGATCTTTAGTAAAGGTCTGTAGCTTTCTTCAATAGGTTAAAATACTAATTTTATGTGTAATATGTTACAGCTGCAAAGAAATTTATATAACTACAAACACAGGGCTGTATTTCTTACGCCCGTTCCGTAACACGTACGGTTTCAAGGCGCCCCATTCCCTGCGGCTGTATCTGCGCGTTCACCGTAGAACGGTTTCAAGGGACCCATTGGACGAGTGCCAGAACACGTCTCGCGCATTCTGTAGTACCTTACGTCCGTATGTAGTGCACTGACTCCAAAACTTGCAGAAGCGCGTCTGAGATAGCGTTCCACACTGGGCGATAAAATCAGAAGAAAAATTGTTGACATTGCACGAAAACGGTCACTACTCTGACAATTTGATGCCCCCGTCACAAATGTAAGATGTATAATAATAAGGTTATCACGGAAATACCGCAAAGGATGCACTCGGACATTGGCACCGCGCATCACCCTCCGCTTCACGCCAGGCGATACGCTGCGCCAATGTCCTCGTGCATCCTTTGCGGTATTTTCGTAATAACCTCATATTATCCATCATGCACACCACATATAAAGGTGTAGTATTGTTGGTGTTCAAATAATCAAGATAGCTGCCATGTATAAAACCATAGACACCTTCAGACCTTAAGGCCCCAGCTAGTGTACAACTGTACAATTTATATAATCAATACAGAGCAAAAAAAGTACCTCCATGTGTCTTGCAGTAGCCATTTTCAGTCACAAAGCTGTTAAATACATACAGTTTGCGATGGACAAGCCAAACACTTCCCCCACAAAAAGTGCAGAGCAACAGTAAACAAAAATGAAATGCGCCCTGACTTTCAATTTGTAGTTTTAACACAGGATATTTGTACAAGATTAAATGAGTGGGGAAATTTTAAACTCTGTTTGGAAACAAGATTTATACTGGCTATTGGTAACAAGGGGATTTAAGGTAAAGTGTGCATATGTATTCCAAAGTCATAAACACCCTGCCACCGATTCTTTGTCTGTTAAATACCAGGTATTCGCCCTTTGAAGTCTCATTCCTACAACAAAAGATGGAGGAGTTAACCTTAATTACATGAAATATCTGGAACATGACAATTTTAAGCGAAAGAATTGAAAGATTCTGTGATTTCTGCAAATTGGAAATAGAAGTACAGAATGCTGTAAGCAAGTGTTTAGAACACTTTGTAGTCATGTTGAGCTTAATGAATATATTATGCAAATTACCTATAGCTTTATGAATATATTATGCAAATTTCCTATTAATATTGACAGAATTAATCAGAACTGCACATCTACATGTACTCTTTCCTGAAATACGTACAATGTATGTTGACTTTCAAAGGAGATTCTGTGCATTACATGTACATTATTTGTTTTCAATTTTTTTTCAATTAATTTCTTAATTGAAGGTAAATTATAAACATTGGATGAAAGTTTTGCATTGTATTAGAACTCAATTGGCTATTGATGTATTTTCCATACATTTTGTTCTGTAAGTAAAACACAGTTTCTTGTCCCATTTCCAAAATCATAATGCCTAATGTTAAGCTTGTCAACACAGTACTGTGTGTATAACTGAATTCTCATCTGGGCTAGAACTCTTTTTTCAGCAATACTATCACAAAACGTACGTACGGTTAATTATGTTGTCAAGACTACGACTTTACATGTCGTTATTTATTTCATCAAACAAAACTCATGAAAATATTGTCAAAAGTTACAGCAGCTATTGTCCGTTTGAAATGTCCAATAAATCAATATTCCAAAGTTCTTTAAAAGTCTAGGATGTATGGTGAAAACAAAATAAGCGCTAACATTTAATATGTTTTGTATTCCCAACTAAAGGTTTTGTCAGCGAGTCAAAATATTTTGTGATTTTTCAGTGCTGAAATGGTTGCCATAGTTATAACCATAATAAGGTATAAGTCATAACCATAATATGTTTATACTGTTTCTTTAGATGCTAGCTCAAACCTTTTTATGTCTTATCTATAAAACACCTCAAAGGATCATCACAGCAACATGTGTACATGCTGTTGTATTGACACATATAATGGATGTAGACATCAAAATTTGTGATTTCCATTACTACCTTGTTGGACCAGCTTTGACACCATAGATCAGCTTTGAACAGTATAAGTGTGCAAATCGAAATTAAAAGTGTAATATCACATATTTTCTGACTCCATCCAAATTTGACCTATGATGTGTCTTGAGTGAACTTGATGACCACAACCTGTGTGGTCATGAGGGACATCCCTTGATTTAACCCCCTTGAGGGTAAGTTGAACCTTAGGGGGAACTCCACGTGAAAACAAAGGTTACAAGTAGCCGGGAGTGAGCATCACATGTTGGTGTGTTCTAAATTTACACAGGCTGTACTGTAGCTGTTTCAGTGAAAGACGTCAGAAATAAGCAAGAATGATAAATGTGGATACCTGCACACACCTGCCTGTGTGAGGTATCAAGAGAACCACATGTCATAATAGGGCCGAGGGTAAACATTCTGTTCAATTATCTCGTAACTTTCTTCTATTGTAGTATCTTCAATAAAAACAATCAGAAAAATCAAATAATGTCAAAAGAATTGGTCTAGATCGATCCTACTTGGCTGGCGTCGTGTCCACTCCATGGTTGCTAATGGGGCAGCTCCTTTTGTTGTTTGTTGCTAAGGAGGTTGACAGGAAATAAAATCTTTGAGTCACATGACAGTAGCTAACGTGGACACTGAAAACAAAGTTTAGCAACAGTTGCATTTGTATTCTGGGTAAATATCGGAGTATACTTTTGTGAAATTGTTATCTACAGAATCCTAGCAAGTATATGTAAGCTGTCAGCTTCATTTATTACCATCGTTATTGTAGATTAAAACGGACATGTTGAAAAATGCTTTGATTTTACCGTACATAATGGGAGGTACGTATACAGTCATGGTGCTACAGCATACGACTTGACATGGGTGATTTCAACGCCTCCGATACTTTTAAAATAAGTCATTATGTACAATTCAGAGATAAAGTGGATGCTGATTTCTGTTGGGCATCAAATTCAATAGAAATTGTTAAAAGTGGTTAAACTGCAAGCTGGTTGATAGTTTGGTATGCTTTCAGTCGAATTCAACCTTAATGTTGTGTCTTGTATTGTAATACTTTTGGAAAATTTAAGATTAATTATTTATTTCATGCAGAACAACGTTTTGCAACGTTATCTTCTCAATCTATTTTGATATTTTAGATGAAAGGGGAAAGACGTCAAACTGCAATTTATGATTTTCATAACTTGATGTGTATTAATATTGAAACTAGCCTGCGCAACTTTGTTAAGTGGTTTTCTGTAACATTGCCTCCTGGGTCAGAGTCCTGGGAAAATATACAAAACAGCTAGTTAGTCTGAATTTGTTTTTAATCCTTTGAGTGCTGTAATTTTTCCCACCTAAACTTTAGTGCAACATTTTACCAATGTTTATGAATTTTTCTGTCACTGTTTTGATAAGTTTGGACCGAAGCGAAGGAACATAAATTTTCATTCGCTACAGTTTTTATAAAAATTTTGAAAAAAACCAGAATTTTCTAGATCTGAAAGAAATTATCTGCATTATATTTTATGAAGGGACCAAAAATTGACTTGGCACTCAAAGGGTTAATTTCTTTATTTTTGGACTTGATAGAATCAACAAAACAGAAATTGTCATAAAAACTGTTCAGTTTTCATTATCAAACTCAACTGATACCTGTAGGAAACTTTACCCCCACAAATGTTACCAAATTAGTGTACAGTCGTAAAAGTTTTGCCTTTGGAGGCCGTAGTGAAGCCTCAAAATTAAAAGAAACAATTTTTTCCATCCAGAATTTACGTCTTCGATCCCAAGGGGCCAAGCATTTTGCGGGAAGTGTGTAGTGAGCCCAGATGTCTACCGTACCCGCAACCTTTTAAAAATGTTTTAACCCGGCACAGATTGTTGTTTACGCCTTAGGATAGTGGATGGTATTTGTCTTTCTGATACGCGGCAAAACGCAAAGACAATCTTCTGTGTTTACCACGTGTTTACGAGTGAACGAAGACCAGGAAATATCCCTTTAATCTGGCAAATGTTCTGCATTATTCTGAGACATTTTGCGGAAAAGATTAAAAAGGAAGCAAATATGGGGAGAGGGGGGCAAGGGGGAAGGAATGTGTTTTTCGGCACTAGCATTTCAACCTGTGCCTAAATTGTGCGCTTCCTTTTAGATGAATTATTAAAAGTGCATGAGAGTCCCGTTCAGCGGGAAATGAGATGTTTACAAGAGAAAGATAAAGCGAAATGGAGATTGGAAATACTCGATTTGATTGATTCTCCCTTTCAGGCATGTGGTAGGGTCGGAAAACACACAGCATGGGTAGGCTTTCTCTTGTATTTTCCAAATTTTGGGTTTATTACATTTCACAAAAAAGATCGCATGTATACAAAAAGATGATAGAAGAACACAAAGCAAAGAAGAGTATAAAAGACATCACACTAGCACAACTAACAAATTGTGCAAAAAGTACAAAGGAGTTACAACTGATGAACACTGTGCATTTATTGTGCAATTATTGAATTTTTCTCTCTGCATTTCCTGTATTAACATATTTTCTATAATATATACTTCTTTTTAACTTTCAACAAAAAAAATATAGGACAGGTTTTTATTCTCAAATTGAATGGAGTACAGATGATATTAGCCGTGAACAATAAATATTACAGTGCGATATTTCTTTGTGGGAGGACGTCGAAAAATACGTCTCTTTATCACGGCTGGTTTTTGCTGGAGGAGGTAGCGGTCTTATTTCTCCTTAGTGTTGTTTTGTGAAATTTGACTAAGAAGTATCATCACATATTACATTTCATTTGGTGTTAGATACGGTAGCCATGGTAACATGGGCAGAGCGTTCTTCTAAAAGAGTAAGGGCTCGGCACCTGGACTTTGTTGATACTTTGCTTTATCTATTTTCTTTCGTGTTTAATAATGAATAAAAAATCAGGGGATCAACCTACAATATCTGGATAAGAAGAGAACATCAACCCCAATAACCAGTATTTGAATTCAGACAACCACCAATCTTTTCAATGTGTGTTACCTCAATGGGGAAAATTAAATTGCGATTTTTGAAAAAATAGAAACTTCTTAAGATGACAAAACTAAATTTCTGCATACTGTACATTTAAAAATGAGAACAGGAAAGATATAGACTGGCGAAAAATGATTTTTTACAAATATTTTGATTGTGAAAATATGACCATGAGGTGGATTGATACTGCGATAGTGCATACCGGTAGACTATGATATAATTGTAGACAGGCTTTGATTATGAGTTTTAATCCTTTAAACGCTGTAATTTTCTCCCGCCAAAATTTTAGTGTAAAATTTTACCAATTTTTATGAACCTTTCTGTATTTTTTCATACTTTTGGAACAAATGGACATCACATTTCATTGGCTACACTTTTTTCTCAAAATTTTGGCAAAAATCTGAGAAAAATTGACTGGGGTTTATTTTATAAAGGGGACAAAAATAGACTTTGGTGCTCAAAGGGTTAATAGCAATGTTTCAAGAAAAAGTAGTTTTGATGTTAACAATTTGAACACTAACTAACCTATTAGAAATGCACTTGAACTAGTGTGTTGTGTAGTCTGGTACTAAAACCTCTTCACAAGGATCCGAAAGTGAAAGTATTGGAGGCAGAACAAGTAGTGCAGCTGCACAAATCAACCATCGATTGTATCAGATCACTTCTATTTTAATCCTCATTTCATTAAACTTTCACAATTTCCGCGACATGCCAGATTTTCTACATTTTCAATTATTCATAAAAGGGGGGAAAAATTATGCTATCATGCGTGTCCTTTTCAACATCATAAACAGGAAGGGAATTTGGTAGAATGCAATGCCCTTCTGTGTTTCAGATCTCATTTCCGAAATGATTATAAATCTGGATTGTCAGTGTCTGACAGTGCCTCCTTCACCCCTTTCACCGCAATGGTTTTGCCGAAACTCATGCTTATCAATGGTGAGTGTGGATGTTCTCACTCGATATTTAGGGTGAACAGGTCAAATTGTCTTTTGGCAGTTAATGCTTCTTGCTTGAATTGTTATGAGAAGATAGGGCGATATTTTAAGTGTTTTTTCTTCGAGCAGTACTTTAATTTATGAGATGCATTTCAGCGCTGCAGAGTGTTCATGGAATAAATATTTCATCTTTAAAATGTAACAGCTTGTATCCCTGACAGTGAAAGACAGTAATAGGACCTGTTATACGCAGAATTACATGTTGATATTTTGCAAACGTTGACTGTTAGTGTGTTTTTTTCAGATTAAGGCCAAGCAGAACAAATATTTGCCAATCAATTAATTCCTTATGAACAAGGACAAGTGGTAAAAAAAAAAACCTTCGTAAATTTGCAATTCTAGATACCTTAAGAACTTTTGAATTTATGCTTTTGTGATCAGATTTCTCTTCATTGTGAGAAAATACACACATTCATGAAATACATTCCTGTTAATCTCAAGTTGAACAGAAAAAGAAATTATTCATCCTTCGGTGTTCTTGTAACCTGGTGCAATCTTCACGAAATTAGTCCTTGTATTTTCATGATACCTCGCTTTCAGCCTTCAATATTTAATAGAAACCTTATCTACAATTCTCGATTCTGAAATCACATCATGAATCGGATATTTGCCACCACATTGTATTATTTCGTTCAAACAACATTTTTGCAAAACTGTTTTAGGGTCAAGTTATCAGTCATTGATGTCATGTGTACATTCAGAAAGTCACAGCTGTGTTCTTCGAAGCGTTTTTACCAGCCAAGGTTACATACGATGTTTTAGGGTTTCATGTATGTGAACTAAAAAGATTTTATTTTTCCTCCAAAGCAAAATGGGCTTTCACAAGTGGAAAACTATAGAATGATCAGTTTTTGACATGACAGCTTAATTTGTTTGATTTGTTAGATGCGTAATTATCAAACACCCAAAAGACAGCCAGCCCTACGTGAATATTTTAATTCTTTCAATATCGAGAATTTGTATATTCATTAAAAGTTGTACTTAAAATTGGCCAAGAAGATGTTGAGCATGTACAGGGTCCAAAGGAGATTAAACCTTTCAATGTCAACCCATATCTTGAGTACATGCAGTATGTTCCTTGGGGTTTACTTAGTGTCACACCCCCCATGACATTGGGATGGTCAAAAACATGGCCTTGATCATCTCACTTTGGTGACATACACACTTTTCCGTTGATACCTGGTTGAAGTTTTGATTTTTTTTTTATTGATTACCGATTAGATACTACACTCACATTGACTACAAAGGCATACATCACCCAGTGTGAAAGAAATGTTTCATTGCCGGAATAACTCTGAATTAACTACTTTGAACAAAGCGGTAGCTTCTCCAAATTGTCACCATGTTCCAGTATACATTGTCCACTTGGACTATGGCATGCATGTGACAAACAAATCAAATAGATGTTGGATATATGTACATGTATTTTGAATTGACTTCTTTTTCAAACTTTATCCAATTTCATGGTAGACTACAAAAGACAAAAAATCTGCAATTTATGGCCAATATGACAGATGCAGAAATCTTTGTTGGCAAAATGACAAATGATGTTAAAAATTTTTGCCATGAGTTATCAGTACAGTAAAAGTTTTCTGTTTTCATGTTGCCATGGTAACATAATTCATCAGTGAAAACGGTTTGGCAGCCAACAGCACAGAAATTCAGAGATAGGGAGAGAAATTGCTCAAAGTTGCTTTATAATTACAAGGCGGGTTTTTGCCCTTCTTCAGAAGTGATTTTATCAGATGATCGAGGCTGACAATTTTCCCATTAAACACCTAAATACCAGAAATATCTTCTCTGGAAATCTTCTCAATTAGCTAGATAGCGAGAAGGGGGCAGTAACAATTAACCTATCACTTACAAGCTTAGGACACTTTGAATGAAACATTTTAACACAGTATCATTGAGCAAGCTATTCTGAGGCTGAAATTTACAATCCGTGTAATAGTATATTTATTGTCCACTGTTGTATCATTCTCGCGAGCCAGAGCATAATTTCCGCTCCGCTGACCTACGCAAAAATCAAGCCTCTTAACGGGTAGTGCCAAGAAGTTGCTGTAAAGAGGCGCGTGGTTACAACAATGCTGTCGTATGTCCATACACACGCACAAACAGTGGGTCAAAGTTCATGTCTTTTTACCCAGTATGAAATGAATGAGATTATTACTGGGTACCACCACGACAGCAAATCCAGTGCTTGAGGTATGACCTAATAAATTTATGCAAATTTTATGAATGGATCTTTTTCAAAGTATGAAGATCTGCAGATTATTTCCGTATCTTGTAGAATATGCAATAATGTGTGTCTTGCATCTTGCACTGTAGACCCAACAGATGTAGAATTAAAATGTATTCCATAGATGAATGTCCTGCAAGTTTATCAGCCATGGATGTAGTTTTCCCCATGTTCCTGTTAAGTTCTAGCCAATACTTTGTGCAGAGTAACACGATGAGGCATTTTAATTCTTGTCTCTTAATGAAATGGCCACTTTTCTATGATGTCTGAATTCAAGGGACTTATAAGGATAGCAATGCAACAGGCTGATGTTAGAGAAATTGTAACCAGAGGTATTTTAACCCTTTGAGTGCTGTTATTTTTTCCCACCAAAATTGGAGTGTTTACATTTTACCGATTTTTATGAACTTTTCTGTAATTTTTTTGATAATTTTGGACCAAATGGACCTAAAATTTCATTGGCTACAGTTTCTTATCAAAATTTGGGCAAAAATCTCAGAAAAGTTGACCGGTTTACATGTACATTTTGTAAAGGCGACAAAGATTGACTTTGGCACTCAAAGGGTGAACATGTACCGGTAGCATTACTATTCTTCTAATGCTATTCTTATCACTCTGTATACTTCTTCGGCAGATCAATTTAGGAAATTAATTATGAAGGTCAATACCGAATTAAGGCACTAATTGAAATGATGAAGTGCAATTTAATATGCTAAGTGACATTGAACATCACAAGATTGTAAGTTGTAATCAACAAATTTCAATTTGAAAACCGTTTTTCCAAGAGACCATATTCTACTTTCTACTGGATTTTTGTAAACCGGACTTGGGGTATCTCTGAGTCAGTTCTCAGTCCTTGAAAACTGAGAATCATTTTGTATAAAGCTAGTACCTGTGATAAAGTAATCCACCATCTTTGTACCAATAATGTGTACATCACTGGTTTTGCAAGCAATTGATAAAGCAATAAAGATAATTATGAGTTGCATTGTGCAATGTGACTATCAGTTGATGTAACTATTCACTGAAGGTATATTTTTTTTACAGCAGTGTACTATTAGATTTTCATATTTCAAAATAAAGGAAATTTAATGTTTTCTGATTGCCCCTGTGTTATGGAATGCCTATCCAATAAATCAGATAAATTGTTGTGCAATGAACTTGAGCATTGCAGTACCTAGCAAGCGCAGTCATGAAAATGTACATGCCTCTACTGTTGTACTGTTTGCATCATTGCATGCATTGCCACTTTTCAATTCACCTCAATAATCGCTTTCAATGTATGCTAATAGGGAATTTTCCTTCACCTATGGTCATTCCGGGATGTTTCCAAGGATGATTGCGTTGTTCAAGAATTTTAGTTTTGTCACTTTCAAGCAAAGGTCACTGTATTAAAAATTAATTGTTTATCCAAGTACAATCATGTTGAAGACTCCAAATTATTTTACTGCATGTCCCATACAGATAGTACATTTATGCATAGAGTAGCTTCACTCTGATTGGTGATCTGTACTCATTAACACTGCACTGCTAATGAAGGCTGTTTGAACAACCAATTATCACTCCTTAAAGTGTAATTAGGGCAGTTAAGCTTGAAAAGTGTAAGTTACGTAATATACACTACTGTCAGTGATTGAACTTTCAACCCTGGGGAACTGCGCGTCACTTTTTATCCAGAAACAGAATTGGACATTTGTTAAGTCACCCATGGTTCTTCAATTATTACAGCTGGATTGCTCAGATCATGGATGTAAAAAATAGATTTTACATCCATGCTCAGATGTACAAGCATCCTCCTGGCCAGTGCATGTGGCTGTCCCTAAAATCTAGATTGTTGTTAGAGCGTTCAAAGAGTATGGTACACTGTGATTCAATGAAACACAGATGGACAGATGAAGAATTTCAGTCACAAGCCCCAACACAACCAGCACAGTTTAACTTAATTTCACAACCTTCACTTAATTTCCCCCTTGAGAAATTATGATTTAATTGCATATTACTACCCTACTTAACATAAAGTATTTGCAAAAGAATTAATCTTGAAAATAGAATTGAAATCATTATGCAATTGTAACCTCTCTATTTTTGTCATTTAATTTACAGCTGTAACTTTGATGTAATTTTTTTGTGTATTGTTGTCTTGGCAAAATATAATCTTTTGTTCTGCTTCCCGAATCAAGTCAAAATGTTTGGTTTTCAGAAGTAAATCAAAGAAATTATGGAACGTTACAGCTATTGTTCCCTTGAACCCTTTGAGTGCTGTAAATTTTCCCACCAAAATTTTTGTGCATTTTTTGCGCATTTTTACTAATTTTTTTGTAATTTTTTTTCAACAATTTTTGACCATATAGACATCACTTTTCATCGGCTACAGTTTCTGATCAAAATTTTGGAAAAAATCTGAGAAAAATTTGTCTGGGCTAGATTTTATAAAGGTGGCAAAAATTGACTTGGCACTCAAAGGATTAAATGGATGCCTTACCTTAAAATATCCAGCATCCAGTACAGTTCTAACCCTTCCATTGGACTACTCACTCAGTGATTGTACAGTGCTGATATAACCAAATCTCTTTTATTTAATGAGGCAAAGTTTGACAATTCCAGACGTAAATTATAAACCACTATAATAATTAGGGTTACATAGATACTCGTACAGTTTATGCACTCACCTCTATTGTAGAAAGACGATTACAGCCATCATGTTTGTCAGATTTGAATGCAATATTGTTCAGCCTTGATTTGGCAGTGTATTGGTGGACACTGATACCCGGACTGTCTCTCTTGATCTCAAAAACACCCTTCAGCTACTCTCCAGGCAACTTTTGAGAGATTACAGACACCTTGGACATGTCTCCATGGTTTCACAAAGTCTGTCATCATCATGATATCGATAGTTGCTGTTTTGGGTTCTTGTCTTTGTGTTTGAAGAGATATGCTGTTTGTTAGAAACATGGTCTTTAGTTTCCAATACAAATACATGTTACACCAGCCAGTCAGCACTTATGTCTCACATTGTGTTGACTGTTGATGATGGGGCCATCAGCCAATCAGCTAGCAGCTTACATTTTTGTTAGGGTCAGCGGCCAATCAGCATTGTGGTATCAAAACAAGTTGAATAGCCCCAAACTTTTTCAGCCAATCAGCAAAACTTTCATTTTGTGCTTTTAGAGATGCGATAAGGTACAAGTTCTTCAGGCTGAATAAAAGAGAATCAATTTTTCCTGAGCTAAAAAGGCGATTCACTCAGTTTTTTAGGAATCGAGCACATTGTCATCATGTATAACTACCGATATACTCTGAACAGATATGAGAGATTGATGAATGTAAGTCATGTGCATCTAGCATTTATAATTCACGATTTTTGCATTAGTATACATAAGCATCATACAGAACAGTATAGCATAAATTTTTCATCTTCTCAGCCCCATCATTTACAGAGATTGAACTTTTGTCTTTGAGAAGTTCAGTAACGGTTGATTCAAACATTGGCAATGAAAACGTTAAAAGTTAAAACACTATTTCTGAAATTCAGGATGGAGTTGGGCAAGTCTTGACTCAAAAATGACTTTTCTTTCTGTCTTCAATTTCAGATCAAGCCAGTACAACACAGTATTTACAAAGACAAAGTGGGCGCACGATGGAGAGAATGGGTGGTCCAGCCATGTTCAATTCAGTAAGTATGAAATAAACCTCGCTTATCTCAGACTGTCAGTAACTTCTGTTTTGTTCAGATAGTACGTTAGTTCAGCTGCATCAATTTTCTTAGTCTGTTGGACACTGTATTGACAGATACAGAGAAATTTGGATGTGCAAATTGAAAAAAAATAATCTCAATATGATATTTTTTTTCTTTTTGCTCTGTGGGAAAAATCTCCCAAAAATCGGTTACTGAAATAGAAATTTGATGCAAGTGTCGTTTCTTTCCTCCAGTGTTTACCGAAACGGTGACGACAAAAATCCGGCAGTGAAATTACTGCTTCCGAGGAAAGCGCTTCAGAGTTGGGATATGGTCCTAGACTATGTCACCGACAGAGTCAATCTCCGGACAGGTGCCGTCAGGAGGTAAGTGAGATAATACCAGGCATGTATTTCATCCCTGCACTGTCTTAGTTCTCCACATACAATTTTACATCTTTCTATGGTCCACCGATTTTGAAATTCTTTGTTGTCACAAAGTTTCACCCTTTCACTATCATGGTCATTTTGGACCATTATAATAAAGAGACTTAACCCTTAAGACGCCATAGACTTTCATGCAATATAGCCTCCCCTGCCAAGAACTTTTTGAACCAATAAACTTGACATGTTACACTTCTTTTAGACAGGTACAGTGTGTTTCCTGTGATTGGAAGCCCAGCCAAACCACTATGAATTTCAAAGATCAGGAAATGGAGAAGCTTTGAGAAGTCTTTCCATGTTTAGTTTAGCAAATGGGGGTGGGAAAATGGGCTTAAAATGCACATTTTTGGTTCAAAATGTATTGAAAATGAATAAAAGACTCTAAAAATAGATCTTATAGTCCAAAAACCTGCAAACTTTTACACATTTTAAATGTCATGAAAAGACACATATTTTGGTGAAAATTTTCAGCAGCGGAACTTATCAATGTAAATAATAAACAAACAAACAATTGTTGATATTTGTCAATAATACAAATACCACATACCCTTCAACACAGCTACACAAAAGCATATAACACAAGTGAAATATAGCTCAAGACACAATTTTAATCAGCAACATGATTGAATTTCGTAAACAACATCTTATATTCATTTGTCGTTTATTTATTTATTTATTTGTTTGTTTGTTTTTTGTTTCTTTGTGTATTTCTTTCTGCATCGAACGGTGAAACCATGTAACCAGGAAAAATCTTTGTTTTTATATTTTTATTTGGATTCTGATTGCTATCAGATATAATTCAATTGTTGTTGTTTTGGAATGAATGTTGCCATTAAAGTTAGAGAGGATATGTTTGAAAGATTTTGGCATTGCAAGTAAACACAAACAACTAATTTGATTGATATCATGAACAAGCTGCCATCTTACAAGGCAATTCAAATCAGAGCCTGTATTCAGCTACTTTATTAGCTACCCTGTGATTGGCAAACGACGAAAAATTTCACCACAAAAACGCACTACCTGAACTTCTGAGAAAATAAATTTGATTCAAGAACTAATAAAATAAGTTTGAGGTACAATAAGAACGACATTCGCCTCTGAACGCTTTCGATAACCGTACTGGCCCTGACGTTTGATCGCGACGTCTCCGTAAATCATGACAGTCAATGTGAACACATATGAAAGTTTGATCACGTATTTTGACGAGCACGCAACATAATTCGCCAGTAAATGAACAGAAACCAATAGATATGATATAAATAATTACATATCGGGTATATTGAATATGTTATAGACGTAGGAATATGACGCGAGATCAACAGTTCGGAACGTGCCGTGTTGTACGTTTTGTACACACAAACCCGTGATCGGCGGCCATCTTGGCCGTCTCGATACACGGTGAAGAATGCCGCGATACCAAAGTTTACTTGACATAAACAGACCTGATCGCTCCAAAATCACATATTAGATTAAGATTTCGTGAAAATCCTTTCAAATTTCTTCATCATTAGTGTTTTCGGCCTAGAAAACCGAACTGACATGCTCAAACTTGAGCTTTCAGAGAGGCTGGTCAATTATGGTGTCCAATCCATGCCAAAATTACTACTTTGATTTTACAACACAACATGCCATTCCGAATTCTATTTTACAATTCAACATGCTATTTCACAACTCAACATGCTATTTGACAACACATCATGGACTTCCAAATCCTATTTTACAACTCAACATGCTCTTCCCAGTTTCATTTGACAATTCAACATGCTATTTCACAACTCAACATGCTATTTGACAACACATCATGGACTTCCAAATCCTATTTTACAACTCAACATGCTCTTCCCAATTTCATTGACAACACATCATGGACTTCCAAATCCTATTTTACAACTCAACATGCTCTTCCCAATTTCATTTGACAACACATCATGGACTTCCAAATCCTATTTTACAACTCAACATGCTCTTCATTTGACAATTCAACATGCTATTTCACAACTCAACATGCTATTTGACAACACATCATGGACTTCCAAATCCTATTTTACAACTCAACATGCTCTTCCCAGTTTCATTTGACAATTCAACATGCTATTTCACAACTCAACATGCTATTTGACAACACATCATGGACTTCCAAATCCTATTTTACAACTCAACATGCTCTTCCCAATTTCATTTGACAATTCAACATGCTATTTCACAACTCAACATGCTATTTGACAACACATCATGGACTTCCAAATCCTATTTTACAACTCAACATGCTCTTCATTTGACAATTCAACATGCTATTTCACAACTCAACATGCTATTTGACAACACATCATGGACTTCCAAATCCTATTTTACAACTCAACATGCTCTTCATTTGACAATTCAACATGCTATTTCACAACTCAACATGCTATTTGACAACACATCATGGACTTCCAAATCCTATTTCACAATTCAACATCCGATTCTAAAGCTAGCTCTGCGGAGCAGGGCAGTGTTACTGGCTATCGAACAAGATTCAAAATGGCGGACGCGAAATGGTCCCCTCGCACAGAGAGAGAAATGCGAACTTTGCACAAGTCTAAAAACGCAGCTTAGTACATTGTGTATCTAAACAAAATGAGCGTGCTCGAAAACTAGGATCGATCACGATTATAAATTAAAATTGCCTGTTTTTGGAAAAGAAACTGCGCGCTGCAATCAGCAGTTTTGTCTATTGTGCACCGTGCGTGGGAGGCTTATCGTGAAAGACCGAGATTTACTATATGGCGCATCTGATACGGATATGGTCCCATCGCATAGAGAGATGAAAATAGGCTTTGTCTAAGTTCAAAAGCACAGCTTAGCTCATCGTGCATCTAGACAAGTTGAGCGTGCTCAAAATAGGAGATCGATCACGATTTTGGGTGAAAAAAACCGATTGTTTTCTATGGAAGACCGGTCACGACATGCGAC
The DNA here is from genome assembly GCF_041260155.1 of Ptychodera flava. NCBI lineage: Eukaryota > Metazoa > Hemichordata > Enteropneusta > Ptychoderidae > Ptychodera > Ptychodera flava. The sequence continues at coordinate 22,214,921 of NC_091944.1, read as the reverse complement.
ATGCGACCTGCGACTTCAAAACTGCGACCTGCGTCCTGCGAGTTTGAAACATACGACCTGCGACTTCGGCATTTAGACCAAGGTGTAGGCCTAACCTGCGACTTCACAACAGCGACCTGCGTCCTGCGTGTTTGTCAAACTGCGATATCAGTCTTGATTTGTTCGCACCATTGCTCTGAACACGAGCCTGAAAAACACGAGGGACACCATTGCACTATATTAAAACAGCCGGTTTACCGCATTCTCGCGACCAGAGCATTATTTTCGCACCGCTGGCCTACGCAAAAATCGGCCAGCGAAAGAATTCAACCAGCGATAGAAGTGCATGAAGCTGTGACGGTAGAGAATTCCACAAACGAAGAGCACAAATTTATTTTCCTTCTTACGAAAGGCAAACCGATCTGAAATAATGCAATAGCAATAGGGTTTTAAACGTCTACATCAGTGTTTAATAGTTTCTGGAACTTTTCTGCCTACATGATCTAAAATATTATATACACACAAAAAATAATATGTACATATTATAGTATGTACATATTAGGCTTAAAGACTGAAAATAGGATTGTAGGAGGGTTTAATTATGTCCTGTTTTACAGTTTTAACTCGCGTTATCTATAAAGAACTTGAGTCGGTCTCTGGCTATTCATGGTTAGCAAATATGTTTGCACTTCTGTCAATATCAGTATTATTTTAACTGCTTTACTTTGCATATGTTATTTGTGTAGACAAATGTAGTCCGAAGTTAACCAGTAAGAATATTTTTATTTTTCCAACTGAACAAAAGTTGGATCAATTCGATTTTTTGACGAAAAGTAAAAATGAAATTAGACGAAAAGATGGCAACATCCGATGATCAATTGGAACAAAATTGGAAATGTTAGAAAATGAACGACAATAACTGAAAATTCGAATGTTTGCAATGACACTGACGCAGTTATGATACAGGGGGGACAACTGATGAATTAAACAGACAGCTAGATGGTTATACCACAGTGAAATGAGGATAAATACCAGAGATTTCTAAAAATCAAAAAGTTTGTCGATAACATAAGGAAAGAAGCGAGGTAAGGCAGACGAAGAATATCTAAAATAATTTGAAATTATAATATAAACATATAAATGCCTATCACGTAGCATATTATTTTCCATGCATTAACACGGACTGTCAACATTTCCGTCATAAAATTATCTCTCCAGATGAAAATGAGTGAACTGGTGTGTACATGAATTGAGTTTTGCCAGACTTGGTGAACGATTTACCAAAGCGAAAGCAATGGCTTATTAATTGATCGATGTTGAACGTTAAATCTCCTTTCCACGTTTTACCCTTTGAGCGCTGTAATTTTCTCCCACCAAAATTTTAGTGCAAAATTTTACCAATTGTATGATTTTTCTGTAATTTTTTGATAATTTTGGACCAAATCGACATCACATTTCATTGGCTACAGGTTTTTTTCCCAATTCTTTTGCAAAATTGGAGAAAAATTGACAGGGGTTTATTATATAAAGGGGACAAAAATAGACTTTGGCGCTCAAAGGATTAAAGTTCACGCAAGACGCCTCCAATCTAATACTGAGGAAAACACCATGAAACGTTACGTGTTGTTGTCACATGTCGCAGTTGTGAAGTCGCAGGTCGCAGTTTGACAAACACGCAGGTCGCTGTTGTGAAGTCGCAGGTTACACGTAGGTCTAAATGCCGAAGTCGCAGGTCGCATGTTTCAAACTCGCGGGACGCAGGTCGCAGTTTTGAAGTCGCAGGTCGCATGTCGCATGTCGTGACCGGTCTTCCATAGTTTTCGGTGGAGAAACTGCGCGTTGCAACTGTAACGCCTTGAAATGATGACATTTTGACCTTTTACCGATATTTAGGATTTTATTACTTTGACCTTTTACCGACTTTCATAACTTGTATAACTTTTATGGTCTATTACTCTTTCACGTTGTAAGTACACGAGTGACATTACGTGAAATGAACGTATGTCACATGAAGTCAAAACGTGATATAATTTTGGATGAAATGTATAAAAGCCAATGATTTTGATAGTTCGAGGAGAACGTGAGACAGAGAGAGGGGATGATTGAGACATTTTGGGAGAGGCTTTGCTGATCGATAATTGTATCCTGAGTACGGACTTGGTGCCGCTCTGCCTTAGTAATAAAGATCTGAAGTGGTGAGTTAAACTGACTACTTGGTGTACGTTCCAGTTACTGAAAGTATTACGATTCCCCGTAGTACCTCTCGGTTGTGTGACTTTGAGTGAGTGACGACCCATCGACAATTACAAGTTACGAAAAGTCAGTCGTAACACAACCAGTGGTTGGTTTTGCCACAGTGTGGATAGAGGGACTGTGGTTTTGCCTATGGCGGTCAGCAGGGCTGTGGTGGGAGGCCTTTAGCCGGCAAGGGGTGGACCATTGGGGAGTGGAAAATTTTCGAAAAAAAAATTCCCCACAATTTCAATAAAAATAATCAGCCAAAGAAACTTGAGAAAAACAGATGACGCACTTTTTTCCGGAAGTACGTATGCTCTGTTGGAACGGACTTCGCGAGAAAGACTGTGTGGACAACAACCAATAGAGGTCGCTGTAATGTCGCTATCCGTATTCTTCTGCACTATTGCATTTCACACGCACGATATTCAACCGTCAAGACAAGTGTACAAATGAAATTTTGAAAAGAAAAATACGGATTTGTAATGTTTAATTGTAAAATAAAGTTTAGAACATTACAATGGAAATCAGTTTCGTTGAATAGTGAAATACAAAGAAAGTGATTGTTTGTCATATGGTTGGTGAATATTTCCCATTTTATGTACCGATGCAAGCTGCCTGAATTGTTGAATTCTTGTTAATAGCCTTGTTCACGGTTACAGGTTTGTTACTAAATATAGCTGTACGCGCGCGACATCGGACACGCAGCTTGAAATGCGGACAAATTTTATCAATGTTGCATGCGTGGCTGTTTTTGCAGCTTGTACTCTGAGTCGTGAATATGTTTTTTAGTATTCACTGTTACACTAGCAGTCGCCCACTGAGATGTATTTTCGTCGTTCTTGCATGCGTAATTTTCAAAAGCGTAATCTAAAAATGCGGACAAATATTTATTTTTGCATATTAATGAGAGAACAGTGACGTAAACTGTGAACGGCCCTATTAATCATAGTGTAAAGACCCACAATACAGTTGTTAACAATCGATATCACAGATATGATTTTTATATTATCTTATATCTCGAATTACTTTGCGATGCAAAACTTCAGTGAAAGAAAAACATATGATGAACAGAACAAAAAGTTATAAAATAAAAAAGTTACTTCATTTACTGGCCACGATTATACCCTTCAGATCTCCCCTCCCCCCCTTCTTGGCCAAAGAATCATAGTATATCTGATGCAGACTAAAATAAAAATGTTTCAGAAAGTAACTTTTGACGGATTTTTTTTCCTTTTACCTAAGTGCGTCATCTGTTTTCTCAAGTTTCTTTGGCTGATTATTTTTATTGAAATTTGTGGGGAATTTTTTTTTCGAAAATTTTCCACTCCCCAATGGTCCACCCCTTGCCGGCTAAAGGCCTCCCACCACAGCCCTGCTGACCGCCATAGGCAAAACCAACCACTGGTTGCAACGCGCAGTTTCTCCACCGAAAACAATCGGTTTTTTTTCACCCAAAATCGTGATCGATCTCCTATTTTGAGCACGCTCAACTTGTCTAGATGCACGATGAGCTAAGCTGTGCTTTTGAACTTAGACAAAGCCTATTTTCATCTCTCTATGCGATGGGACCATATCCGTATCAGATGCGCCATATAGTAAATCTCGGTCTTTCACGATAAGCCTCCCACGCACGGTGCACAATAGACAAAACTGCTGATTGCAGCGCGCAGTTTCTTTTCCAAAAACAGGCAATTTTTAATTTATAATCGTGATCGATCCTAGTTTTCGAGCACGCTCATTTTGTTTAGATACACAATGTACTAAGCTGCGTTTTTAGACTTGTGCAAAGTTCGCATTTCTCTCTCTGTGCGAGGGGACCATTTCGCGTCCGCCATTTTGAATCTTGTTCGATAGCCAGTAACACTGCCCTGCTCCGCAGAGCTAGCTTTAGAATCGGATGTTGAATTGTGAAATAGGATTTGGAAGTCCATGATGTGTTGTCAAATAGCATGTTGAGTTGTGAAATAGCATGTTGAATTGTCAAATGAAGAGCATGTTGAGTTGTAAAATAGGATTTGGAAGTCCATGATGTGTTGTCAAATAGCATGTTGAGTTGTGAAATAGCATGTTGAATTGTCAAATGAAGAGCATGTTGAGTTGTAAAATAGGATTTGGAAGTCCATGATGTGTTGTCAAATGAAATTGGGAAGAGCATGTTGAGTTGTAAAATAGGATTTGGAAGTCCATGATGTGTTGTCAAATGAAATTGGGAAGAGCATGTTGAGTTGTAAAATAGGATTTGGAAGTCCATGATGTGTTGTCAAATAGCATGTTGAGTTGTGAAATAGCATGTTGAATTGTCAAATGAAACTGGGAAGAGCATGTTGAGTTGTAAAATAGGATTTGGAAGTCCATGATGTGTTGTCAAATAGCATGTTGAGTTGTGAAATAGCATGTTGAATTGTAAAATAGAATTCGGAATGGCATGTTGTGTTGTAAAATCAAAGTAGTAATTTTGGCATGGATTGGACACCATAGGTCAATGCGATGCTCCGTGGTGACGCCATTCAAGCCGCTGTTCAACTTCAAAATCACGTTCGGCCGATCAAAAAAAGTCTTCATTTTCTCAGAGATTATCCTCAAAAAATACGAAAATATGTCATTTCTATAAAGAAATGGCCAATAACTTGTCACAAAACGATCGTCTTTAGGATGTACAGCAGGAAAAAGCGTTCAGAATGTCTCTCACTTCGGCGAAGTCAGCGACCAGATCTGATTAGATATTCACGGTAAAAATAGTCGACCCGATTTCCTCGAAAGGTCGCTCAAATTACTGGAAATCGCCGTAGCTACAACTGATGATGTCATTATTTTAGTCCTTATATGGACCTGAAGTGGGTTCAAAGGGTAAGGAATCCATTTATTTGTCAGGTGACCTGTTAAACGCGGGAAATCAAGTTCCAAACTTTGCCTGAGCGAACCTCAGGCCGTGTACGGATATATCCGTGCATGGCGCTGAGCGTGAGTTGGGCGTGTACGGATATATACGGGCATGGCGTTTTAAGGGTTAAGACTGAACAGGTCAAAACTTTAGTGAAAATAAATGTTGTACAGAGACTTTATTTAAAATAACATCTCTAGAAAAGTTTTAAATCTTGATTAAAAAGTTTTTAATCTTTACATGTTTTAATTGAGATTTAAATATATAGAAAATCGTAAAGTTTAGATTCGTTAATCTTAGGCTGCTGTAACATAAAATTAGTAACAGAAAATGAAAATGCAAAAAATATGAATTTATGATATCAGGAATTCAAATTCAGCTGGCAATGTTATGTTAATGCATCACAATTTTCCTGTTAATTTATTCTGATTTTCAAAGAGCTATGTTTCAGTTGAGACATGATGGAGTTGTATTGTACAGTCAGTGGCAACTTCCAGATACAAGCTTTCACAATCTTCTATTATCAGCCTGTTTATATGTCAAAGTCCCTATGGAATAGAGTGTGTTCATGTAGTTTACACTTGCCATTTCTAACCCATGGTTGTTGTTTGGTCAAATGAAAACACTTTGTACCAATGTATGTGTTTTTGCAGTTGTCGCCATTGGATAGGATTGACTCCCTCTATTGAAGGATATCAAAAGAATCCAGTTGTCAGGAGATGATAGTCCATAAAGCGGAGATTGGTTTTCTCAGAAAACCCACTCTAGCTTGAAATGTCTTGTTCTGGCTTTGTGAAATGCTTGCCTTCCATGTAGCAGAAATTTAGCCGACTGTGCCTGGTATTACAATTGACACAGAGAATGAAATCCCCACTCTCAAAACTGGCACTGAATGCCAAATCCTATTTCGGAATTAAACTAACTGTGTCTTTTGTGAAAAGATTTAGGATTTAGAAGTTCGGTACATGTAGACACTTGATCGTCGGATAAGTTAATACCAGAAAGGGTCAGAGATGTTCTGCCCTCTTTTACTCAGAACAAAAATTTGTTTCACAATACATTGTAATATCGAAAAATTTTCAATTATGACAACTTAATATCACAATACAAATAATTACAGGAAATACGAAAATTTAATCCCATGCTCACAGCTAGTGTATCGTACGTCAACTCAACTTCCAACTCAACTCAAATTCACAGACCAGGGCAATCAATGTGATAATTTCTTCACTTTGTCATTGTACACATATCATGGCACTTTCTCCATCCTCTTATTTAAATTCATGTGATGAAAGTTTTGTCATTCAAATCCCATTAAAGTACCCGTGGTGCTCACGTATACTGCTGCTTTTTATCGTGCATTTCAAAAAATTGATATCCCAGACTAAGATCATAGCATTATCATATCGTTATTTGATATTTGTTGGTTTCAAGTAATGGATTATTCTGAGTAGTTCCCGTGCATAATTTCTATTCTATTACCTCTGGGATGTAATTACAACACCAAGTCGGCAATTCTGTAGGATTTAGAAGAGAAAACGATCTTCTTTTCACTTCCCACAACAGCAGTGCCATCCTTCACTTGGTGAAGTAGGTTAAACAAAATGATTGAATTTAGCATCTATTTCCCGTGATAAGAATTGCCTCTTCAAATCAAATTACTCATTCCAATATATACTTTTACAAGCTCCCGTAGTCTTAGTTCAATGTACGTTGCTTGATTTCTGTCGTCAAATTCACTCACCGGAACTTTTTCACACCAGCCAGTGCAATCAGTTGCACAGTTCAGAAGTAAGAGATGAACCACATGGAAGAGGGTTACCATGTAGTGCATATGCTTCAATCTATATGCCTCAGAGTTTTCAGAACATGTGATCTTTATGGAAAGTCCCTCCAATTTTTTACCCCGTCCCCACCACATATTGGTATATCCCTATTGTTTTCAATAAGATATGCGTACTTCTACTAGGGAAATAGGGATGTTAAAAGTCTTCCCAGACCATCTTTATTCTGCAGGTCTTTTAACTGATTGTCGACTGAGACGTGATAAACTGTGCAATGTAATTATAAATCTTCTCTGTATTTTGTAATCTCTGTGTTTTAGGCTGTACAGTATAGAAGGCCGTCCCATCGTGGATCTCAAAGACATCACCAATGGGGAGTATTACGTTGCTGTCGGGATGGACAGAAAGTTCAAGAAGGTACCCTATGGACAAGATATCTCCCCTGTCAATTCTCCTAGGAGTGTCAGGTCAGTAACTGTGTGTCTTCACCAGTCTCAAGACAGCTGACAACTGAAAAACAGTGGGCAACACTTTCCCCTAACCCTGTCACCACCATGGTTTGGTCCAAACACATTGTTTTATATGGTGATTGTGGACCTGTTTACCGGGAATAAGGGGTTAATAGAGTTAAATTGTACTACTGCTCAGCAGTAAGGCCAAATTTTTTTTCAAAATTTGGCAAAAATCTGAAAAAAATTGACTGAGGTATATTTTTTAAAGGGGATAAAAGTTGACTTCGGCGTTATGTGACTTTACTGTGTTAGTATGTGAGATATTTTAATGTTACTTATTGACACACGCAGTTGTGAATTATATGAAATCAAAAGACAGGCACAGGATAATGTCTTTCACAAGCTGTGTGTCTTGTTTCAATATCTCAAGTTTTCTCTCAGTGTAGTTTTATCGATTCATAAACATTCTCTCGTCTGGACAAGTGCCAATTTCTTTTCCTTTCAAGCTGGCATTGTTTTGCCATTACTCAACTGTGATTGTGAAAACAAAACCCAAGCCTTCAATGAGAGATGAGAGGTTTATTCAACCCTTGCCATCCCCTCCTATTTTTACGCATACAAGTCCATTTACCCAGGTGAAAAGAATAGCAAGAGGTTAAAACCACTTTGGTGACAGGGGTGTTCAGCTTAAAATGAGATGTGCTTTACTTCTGAAACCGTTGGTTTCTGTATAGGAAATGGACAGTTCACCAAAATGCCAGACAATGTAATTACATGGACAACAAATTTAGCAGGCTGCAAAATTACTTCATCAATATTCCTTTAGTTTAATTGCGAAAAACTTTCAGTCCATGAAAATGCAAAGTGAAAACATCGCTTTAGCAACAGGCTTCACAAAGACCCAGTAAATTATACAGATTATTGTATCTACAATACTAGCACAGAAAGAGATACACAAACCATTATACTTGTGATTAGGACGATAATTTTTTACTGCTGTCAATTACGAGACAAAAGTATTGATTTCTCTCACTGTATTGTATCTCATTTGATGTTTCCATAGGACTCTACCACCTCTGAACAGACCCAGGCCACCGCCAGCACAGACCAGGACACTACACACACAGCCAGCAGGACCAAAGGTAAATTATAGCAGAGAGTCATGTAAACTATAATTATATATATATATATATATATATATATATATATATATATATATATATATATATATATATATATATATATATAATATATACACACACACATACACACACACACACACACACACACATATATACACAGAGTATGTATAGTAAATAATACATGTACCGGTATCTGTGGCTTTCACTACAGCCTTCCTTTAAGGATGAACCAGCCCAGCTATTACACCTTTGCCCCAAGGGTACAATCCATGATGTGTTTGAAATGGATGTGTTATTAGATTTTACCTTCAAAGTCTTTCTGGTGTTTTTGTGTAATATGTAAAACTGTCATGATATTATCTGTCTATTTTTAGCAAGTATTGTACTGATTCTTGACACAGAGGTTGTTGAACTCTCCGTTTTCTCAGTGCAGGGTGTACAGCAAATCAAACTTGGATTTCAACTCCTCGATCTCTATGTCACATTGTCATATGCAACAAACTCTGAGGCATACACTTCAGAGTTTTTCTAAAATCTAAAGAGTACATTCTTGCCAACCCTGAGCATCTTACAATCCAGTTTAGTTGCTGCCACTATTCAGTGGTCAAATTTGCATAGAAAGCATTCAATATGTTCAATAAAAACATATATTTATCCACGTATTCTCTTGCATCTTGCAGTGTTCAGGGCCTGATATTCATCATTTATTTAGGTTCAAAGTTGTCAGTAGGACTAGAAGGCACACATTCACTTTTTCGAGCAAATTGATCACAGCTAAAAATAAAATTACTCAAATCACTAAAAATTTTCCCATTTCTTCCTTCAGACCACCAGAAGAATAAAAGAACGAGAAGAAACCACACCACCGAAACCCAAACCAACAACGTACAGCAACAACCAAAGGAAAGTGAAGAGGGGTGCCAAGAAATCTGAGGAGAAGACGGAGGCGGAGTCCGTCTTCCATTCCAAGCCCACCATCGTCAAACGCAGCAGAGAGAAGGAAGACGACCAGCAGCTCAAATATGATGACGGTGAGACTCAGTGATTTGATTGTGTCTCTCTCTATTTAACCTGTTCAACCCCCTGATTCCCTGTACACAGGTCCACACGTACTGTTGATAACAATGGGTTTGGGCCAAACCACAGTGGTGAAAGGGTTGATCAGGCTGTCCTGTTTCATGTGGAACTTTTCTGTCAAAATCTGTCCATCAGATCACAATTGCAGTCATAGGGCCAGTGTGTCTTCTGACGCACTGCTGACTCAACAAAACTTTACATATTACATGCATCGTAATAGGGTCGCTGCGAAGAAAGTTCTGAAAATTCATAACACTTTGTCAGAAATGTTGGTAGAATAAGTAGGGTAGACTAGTAAGGCCAGGCAAGTTAAACTCTGGTAGACTCGCATGTATTGTAAATCTGTGCCCAATCAAATGTTTTTATATGACCTCTGGTCATTTTCTATAGCCATGCAACATTGGTATAATATGGGAAAATGAGAATGAACGGTAAAATCATGCAAGAAATATCTAGTACCTTTGACTATTTGCTATTTGCCTGGAAGGAGTTAGGCTGCTGTCTATAGTAGAGTGTAAATACGACATGCAAATAAGTATTTGAATTCATTTAACATGTCTTTTGTTTATCAGATCCCAACGGTGTCTACAAGGCTAAGGAAAAGAGGGAAGAGACAAGAGATGCCACGGAAGTGAAGGAAGACAATGATACGGCTGTTGACTTACCCATCGACCAAGTCGCTGCCGAGGAGGTGGAGGATGAAGACATCCAGCCCGCCACTGACGAGCCGGAGTTCCAGGACGACGACACCAAGGCCTCCGAGCCGGACAACAAGTCCGAACCCGATGAGCAAGTGAGTTGAAATTGAATGCTATGGTGATGGTTTCCCCGGTGATGTGACTCGGGTAGGTAGATTCGTGTGGAGCTATGTGGTTTTTCTGTCGGCACTGCAATCACGTGATATACTTCAGTCATACCCATGAATGAGTACGGCCACGTAGTGTATGCTATGTCTACGCTAAGGTCCACTCGCCGTTCAGGCCGCGGTCTTGTAGACAAAGCATAAGCAACGGATGCACAACATCATTCATGGATATGTTTATCCATACATCTCTGCCCATTCAGCAGTCCACCATTATTTTGCATGCCTTTCTCACCGCATATATATACAAATTTTCGGACTTTCAAAATTACAGCAGTTACTGCATGAATGCTGGACACTAATTCAACTAATACAGATGCAAAAAAATCTGTTTTGGAAAACAAAAAAAAGAAAGATATAATTAAACTGCACAAGCAAACTAATATTCGATGAAAACTAAATGATTACGTGGATGTACTTGCCATAACACAATAGCTTGACACAATCTACCCACCATGCATGGCCTAGCGTGTTTATAGCTGGAGTGATTTCATAGCTAGCTGCTTTATATACAGTATTGCTGTGTGTATTATAGATGAAACCAAGCTATGAGTGTGCCCTGGTGTGTTACAGTTTTACTGTAGATTCCGTGTTTTCTTTTTGTAAACATATGTAGGAATTGCTTGTTGAAATTCTGCGTGCCCTTCAATGCATGGAGATCTGCTCTCCACAGATTCTGAAATAGAGTACTGTCTCTCACTTGAGTATAGTTGTGTGATATTCTTACTGCTATTTTGAGTGGATAAATACGTTCCAGCCAAGGAAGGGGTCAAAATGAACATACTATTCTACAGTTTCCCCCTTTTGCCATCACTTTGGTACAACCCCATTGTCTTCAATAGAGTGGTTGGTTCCATGTACTTGGCAAGGGGATGGAAAGGGTTAATCAGATAAACTCATCGCAGTGTTCTGAAAATCATCGGGGTTTGGTCCTTTTGAACTAGAAATACCAGTGTAAGCCTACCTGACATCATTGACCTATTTTAATCTAGTCCATAAAATGCAATATACATGGAATTCAAATACACAGGTGTGAAATAACATTTGAATAAACAGAAAAGCAAATATGGAAAATGCCAAGTAACCAAAAGTGAATAGTTTTGCCAATAAAGCAGAATGATAAATCACTAGTCTGAATTCCTGGACAACTTTACATTAGCGATTTTTTTCACAAGGGAAAAAATATCATACTGTGTACACTTGTGCTATGTCCAGCGTGTGAAATATAGTGTTGACTTTATCAGTGTACTTGAGGATCTTGCGATCAGTGATTGAGTTCAACGGGTGTGTCACAAAAGTAGACACTTCAAAATTGAATTCTGTGTGTCTTTGAAGTTGTGTTGATCCCGACAACGCAAAAGTGGGACAGTCTGGTTTGACGGACTTCAGTGGAAAAACTGTGTTTTGGCTGGCATGTGTCAGCTTAGCCGTTATTGTTTTGGAGACGGGTACGAATAGCAACGCCGTGGTCGGTCAGCGGCGTTGAACTGCCAGGTTGCCAAGAGTTTATCCCATGGCAAACAGACCCAGTGGGGCATTTCTGTCAGAGAGATTTACAAAAAAAGACGTATGGCATCATAGAGTAGGAATTCGCGGCAGTGGTTCGGTGATTGAGTGTGGAAATTGACTTTGCCATAATACATCAAAAATGAAAACCAATAATCCTGCATACCTAGGTATCTGTGAATGATGACTGCCAATGAAATGGTATTGAAAAATCTCTTAGACTGTCAATAGGGAAATAAAAATAACATACAAAAAAGTTAATTACATTCTCTGACATTATTTCTGAAGTTAAACTATGAATGGAAGAAATGAACTTGGCTTTGTTTGTTTGTTTGTTTGTTTGTTTGCTATATCTCCATATTTGACAAAATAATGACCAATTGCAACTCGTACCTCAGTTCAAATGCCATTTTGTCAAGGGTACCAGAAAAAAAAGACTAAATGACTTGTGACTTTGGTTCTTGAGATCTTAAGTTAAATTTCATTTACAATTTTCCTGAAACTTTTTTTATCAAATTTTGATGAGATTTTCCAAATTGGATATCCCTGTGATCCAATGCATAAAATAAATTCTACAAAGGTTTTTCTTTCTTGCTCTCCCTTTCTGTGAGAATACCATACATTGCAAACATTTGTTCAATTCCACAGCCGGCGCAATATTGTTACCATCTGGCAACAGGTGACACCATTGCGATCACAGATGCACTTCAAACATCTGTTTATGGAGCTCCACTGGATGACTGATTGACTTTTAAGTGTGTGCACAATGAACTGATCGTGTTACTAACAATGCAATCATCGGATGACAGGACAGTCCACAGATTACTACTGTTTTAGTTACAGGAGAGCTTTGTTTTTTTCCTTCATGAACTATCCACTTCAGAAGTTCAAGGGGGCAATCATATTTAGGTTGACAGCCACCATATGTGGCTAATGCCTTGACCAAAAAGGATTTGTTAACCCTTTGAGTGCCAAAGTCAATCTTTGCCGCCTGTATAAAATGTACCCAAGTCAATTTTTTTCAGATTTTTGCCAAAATTTTGATAAGAAACTGTAGCCAATGAAATATGATGGCCATTTGGTCCAAAATTATCACAACAAAATTTCCAGAAAAATTCATAAAAATTGGTAAAATGTTGCTCTAAAATTTTGGAGGGAAAAAAATTACAGCACTCAAAGGGTTAAACTTAATGAAAATTGAAATGTGTGCTTCTTTTGTCTTCGTTTGATTCTACTATCTTTCTAAGCAAACTTCCCATTCTAAATGGGTTCTTTTATTTTTCCCTGAGCTTAAAACAAAACAACCTAAATAGTGTAACATTATAGGTCATCTCATTTTTGTTGTTGGAACTTTTCATAATATCAAATAAATTTTGTGTCGTTATGGATATTAAGGTATTATTTCCTGAAAAGAACCATGTTTTGATGTGGTTTCAATGACGTGGTCACTAAATTTTTTATGAACTTATGAAAGCATGATTCCATTTTATCTCATTTTTGAAGGAGGACTTCTACGAATGAAATATTGTATGGCTACATGCTGAGATTGCTACAATGACGAAAGCTTCAACACATAGTCAGGAAAGAAGCTGGAATAAATTATTTCCAATAAAATTTGACACCCAACCGACATAAAATGAGGTTGAATACATTAATAATGTACCACTTAAATCGGTCAATTACCTACTGGGATTGTAACTTAGAACTCTAATGTCAAAGGTCACACATCCTGGACATTCACTTCTACTCCTATCCAATCCCTGTGGTCTAGTAATTATTCTTTCCATAATTGTCATCAGAAGTAAAAAGCTGAAATTGTATTGTCATTAATACCAGCAGATAACTAAGATATTGTGTCAGTATGATGGAGTAGTACTTTCAACTGTTCGTTGTCAGATGTTGCAAATAACAATATAGCAAACTTGTTCGCTTCAGATTTTTGCACGGCTAAATATATATGGTTAAAACTCATATCATATAGGATATTGTCCGTTTTTTTCAGCTAGACTCTGATATTTGTGCTCTTCAAGCCTCGAAAATGAAAGACTTGCCATCCGCTCAAACTTAATTTCCCCAAGGAATATTTAACCATTTCAAAACCAAATATAAACATCAGGGTCACTGTGCAAGTTTTTGAAACATTTCACTGTAAAGTTACCATATTTTGAAATTCATGTTGGCCACCATACCTCTGTAAACTCACAAAAAATTAGACTGTCAACATTTTATTTACTCCAAGGGCTTCAAAATGAGCTGGCACAAGTGGTAGATCAGAAAAGAATTATAAGAATTTGACATCCCAAATATCTATTCTGGAGATGCATTTTACCGAAATGACATCTCTGAGATGAAGGCAAAGTCCACTGCTCGTGATCCTTTATGATGTAGATAGGTTGTGATTTATGATAGATGTATTTACAGTACAATGTATCCATATTCTGCCATTACAATAAATCAAGCCAGGGTCAATTGGGCATGGGTCATTTTGATATTTTGTGGCTCTATCTGATAGAAAAAAGAACAACAACATTGTCATTTTGATGTGAATATCACCTGTGACTGAAAGTACCCAAACGTGAACCATTGCTCTATCTTTATAGATATTACAGGGTCAGTGCATTTGACTAATTCTGATACAATTTCCATTATGAATAGACGGCCAGCATGTTTTGACAAACCTTATTCATACCCCCTTTCATTGTGCATTGGTCCAACCTGGCCACTTGAGTTCATAGGGTTGTACCAAAGCAGGCTACAGAAAAGGTTGAACAGAGCTGTAATCAATATAACCTGTCTGTGGTTGATTGGCTGTTTCATGTATCTGTTATATACTCTAAACTCTGTTTAGTCGCTGTTTAGTTGTATCTTAATCAATACGAAGAACTTGTCTGAATCGTTAATCATGTACAAAATTTACCAACACACATTGTATGGTCTCAACATTGTCTCAGTGTTTCTGTAGAATTCATACATGATGTGAATTTGATTTGATTTGATATCTAATGTATCATTGACAAATCTGTGCATTATTTTTCCGCTCAGCCTTCCCTCGACTTCACCCCCGATGAGGGTAAGTCCCACCTTAGTGGCTATCGCTTCTTCAGCATAATTATCACATATCTAGCCTCCCTGCAGCTTTTATCCAAATAGTATCTGCATTCCTCTGCCCTGTATGGCAGCTCCAATCATTGAAATTTGTCCCATTTTGAGAAAAAAGCTAGATCAAACCAAAAACTGGGGTGTGTTAATTTCTTATAGTCCTCTATACAGAAATTTATTATAATAAATCTATCATGATAATGTGTGCCAGGTGTCTATCACAGGGTTATAAATTTCATATTCACACTTTGGTACAAAAAGTTGTCTGTATGATGGTACATAGGGCATTCTGCATGTTTCAGTCACTATTAAAATGAAAAGAAAACAGGCAAGACTGAAGAATGCTGGATCCATGCTACAATTTAACACTGTCTTAGGGGGTGTGTTTGTCATTGATCACTTAGGGGCACCCTCAGATACTGATTTCTTCTCTGAGGCTCAGGATGCGATGTGCCACATTTTCCTTCAGGTGTGCTGAAGACAGACAGCTTCATGATAAAAATTGTCTATTCCTAAGCACACTTTCCCCATCGAGAAATGGATGGTTGACCTTCCCTCCAGCATTTACATCTTTATCTAATTTTGGCAACGTGCAGAGGAAATGAACCGCAGACTGGAGTTTATAATGTGAGATACTTGCACAAAAGCCATAATCTGAGTCCCCTCAAAGTTACATGGAATCGTTACATTGAAATCATTGACACTGGAGGACATCTTTAATAAACTGGATTCTTTTTTTCTTAACAAACAAAGTCTCTGAGATGTACATAGACACCTAATGTGTTCCCATTGAAGTGGACCCAACGTTTTGCAATCTTAGCAGGATTCATCAGTGAAAAACAAAAAAAATTCAGGATGAAAAATGTTTTTCATGTCAGAGAAGCACATATGTCATGACTCAGGGTAGTTTTCATCGCCTTCCAAGTATAACTGCCACCTATTATCCCAGCCTCTTTCCCCTAATAATCCATGCATGGTTTCAACCAGAGTAATGAGAAAGAGTAGGGTTGTACCAACTTGATGGTGTCATAGGGTGACTGTAGGGTTCGATACACCTGACACAAAAATTTGCTCTCAGGAAAATAGTCAGATGAAGCTTGAAAGCTTGCTTTGGGGAAACAAGCAAGAATAGGTTCCCTCACAAGTGCCACTTAGCATATTGTGGGTTGAAACACTGCAGCCACTTTAGTTGAGAGTTTTGTGTGTGTGTGTGTGTGTGTGTGTGTGTGTGTGTGTGTCAAGAGAGAAACCTTTTTGATTTGTAACGTAATGGATTGTAGACATGACATGTACAACTTGTTGATTCGTTACTTTACTTTATTCATGAAATGTGTTCAATTTACACCTGCAGATCAACAACCGAGGAACCAGTCCCCCCCAGAGGACGCCTACTCCGAGCCGAATTTCCACCCCAAATCAGTCTCCCCCACCTAAATCACCCACCCTGTCCACCAACAGCAATGCCACAGTCAGTCGGCCAAAGTCTGCCCCCGTGTCAAGCGCCGCCGGCAGCAAGCAAAACACCCCGAAAGCGTCGCACGAGGCCACCCCTCAGCAGAGCCCACCTCAATCAGCCAGCCGAACCGTGAGCCCAGCGAAATCGCCCACGCAGACCTTTGCCGCAGAGGCGCCGACCGAGGAGAATCGTGAAGAGGACGAGACCGTGCCAGAGGAGGTTCCAGAGGATATCCCGGAAGACGTACCAACTCAGGAGGACATCTCTGTGGCGGGAGAATCAGAAGCGCCCCCAACGGAAGCGCCCAGAGATGGTGGCGACACACCTTCCGAAAAACCGAAAGAAGATGATGACGATGCCTCCAAGGTCAACGACATCTAAAACTCTCGTCTCCTGATCGCTAGTCGAAGTTTTCCTCATTATGAAAGATTTAAAATAAATAAATGCCATGCGGCAAAACCAACAGACATAACATTGCTCCCTTGTATAGTGAACACACATATCTATCATTTCATTTAAATTCATTCAAGGGAAAACCTATTTAATCAGTACAATGTCATCTATTTCAACTTTGGCTGACTGTCTGTTGTAGTGTCCGTCCTTCCCTCCGGCTGTACATAATTTAAGAAAAAAAAGAAAGAGAGAAAAAAAAATATGAGACAATTGTACCATTAATAATGCCACATATCATATTGTAAATACAGCTATTTATCTTTTATCGTAGTTAGTACAAAATATTTCATTACAAATTGATTATGGTTGGAGTGGCCAATTAGAAATGAAACTAAAAAAAGGTATATTTTAAAAACATTTATCCAAGTGTGCTACATTTTAAAAATACAAAAACCTATGTTTGACATGAATAGCAGCATTTTGACTGGAATTTTCACCACGAAGTATTACTAAAGTCTGTATCCTACAGGAAGCCATGACGTGAAACGTGGGAAAAGCGTCAGCAAATTAGAATTTGTATGTTGTTTTATTCTCTGTAAATTAGTAAACATTGTTTTTGTTTTGAAATGTGTTGGTAATGGTTAGTAAGTAGTTAAGACTTGTTATGAATACATGTATTAAAACCCAGCCTAAACCGTGTTTTGTGCAACTAATTAGCTTTGCCATGACACTGTGTTTTAATGTGTTGGAAATACTGACATTGCTCTAATGGTTCTGTTCTTACACAGATTCTTAGGTTCCCCCTAGCCCCAGTGGGAGCGTTTGGCTTTGGGTGAGGTGTCTGACACAACTTTACATGCATGCTTTGACAAAACATATGAAATACACATGTTGCAGCATGAACACGTCTGTAATTTGTATATTTTGTTTTGCATTCAACCTTTACAACAAGCAATTCTGAAGTGGGTGTTCAAACAATAATCCACTTGCACAACTGTTTTTGTTAAAAATCTCCACCTTCGGATACAGCAACGTGTACTATAGACATGAAAAATTGATAAAGCTTGGAGTTACAGTGTTGGCTTGATACAGTATTTTGCACCGTAACATCCATGCATACTCCGTCATGACATCGATCCCACCCACCCTCCCCATCCCTGGCACTGATGATAGAATCACTGTGTGAGTGACTTACTAGTGTAAAAGTCAACTATAACAACTTTAAACAATGTTCTTTCGAACCATGTTTTCAGTTCACTATCAGAAATCCGTCCTGTTTTCTTGTCGACTATAAATTGTTGTCTTTCTTTTCCCCACTGAGATGTATTTATTCGACAGAAATTTTATCCAACCGTTGGGAAAAAAATTGAATCCATAAAAGATCTTGCCTATTAATATTATATAACAAGCTGTGAGAAAGGTGCTGATATAAAACTGATCAAAAATATTAGTTGAGTTTTCTTCAGAGAAGACAATGTCTAGCATTTTTACCTTGCTTTTTGTACCGATTTTGACATGAAAATTACAGATCTGGTGGTTGTAAATGGTTGTCATGACAACAGCAATGGACAAAACAGACTACCAGTCTGGCATTACCGTGTATGGTTTAGGACTGTAGGCTAGCTTATTGTGTTTCACAGAGGAAAGAGAGAGAGTGTACTTTGTCCGTGCACATTTTCAGTTCTGGAGAATTTAGCACAATATATTGCTGTGAGCAAGTTATCAACAACCACCTCAGCCCTCCCCTGTTGCACAGAGCATTTTCTAAGTGGCCATCCTCTAAGGTCTGCGGAATTTTATCTGATGATTTTCCAAATTCATCATTTCTGAAAATCTTGTCACAGGGTTTTGTGAGAGGTGACTGTAAATTTAGGCTTTGAATTTGTATCATATCAGTGAATGTTATGGGATTTCACGTTCGAACAATAGTGATTCCTGCTGATCCCTGTGGATGACTCAGTAAGACACATTCTGCAAAATGATACTTTATTATTTGTCATCTCAGTTTGCGTAATACCTGAAATTTTACAAAATATTTTATCGTCCTTTTTTGCGTGCCCTTTTTAGGCCTTTTATAACAGAATTGCTGATAATTTTTATGAATGACGAGAGACGTATACAATTTTTGATAAAAATGAACAAAATTTGGGTGAGATGCTGAAAAAGGGGGAAATTGTACAGAAATTTTGGCGGGAAATTTTTGAAATGCAAGCTTTTCATTCTAACCTACATAGTTTTCACATGACCAGTTCTGTTTTGTCAAAATCCTTTCCGAAAAACCTCAATAGTATTAGCATTCCAACAACAGTATTCCATTTCTGCAAAAACTCATTGCATTTGCCTTCAATTTGCAACTTTTTTTTTGTAAACCCATTGTGAAACAAAAAAACTGTAAAACAATTTGCAAATCTGATGTGTTTTGTGTGTGGACCATACATACAACCTTTGTTGTGAAATGCATATCATTTTCCAAGACAATTTTTCATTGGTTGAAATGTGTAAAAACAAAACAAAACAAAGTGGTCTTATATGCGTGTTTTTTCCTTTCAAAATCTCAGGTTGCCATGGCAATGAACCAGAATCATTTCAACTGATTTATTACATGTATTACAAATAAAACATTGTATGAAAATAAGTGGATTATTAGTGTTGTGGCATTCTTTTTCCCATTCCTTAGTTACCTCATAGTCTGATCATATATATATATATATATATATATATATATATATATATATATATATATATATATATATATATATATATATATATATATATATATATATATATATATATTAATCATTCATGAAAATCAGAAATTTATAAACAATTAACTCGGTAGTATACCCATCTTTGTGAAGACAATGTGTCCAGTTTCTTTTTTACAGAGATCGTTTTGTGATATGTCTTCTTGTTTGCTTCCTTTGTAATCTGTCTTGGCGCTGCATGTAAACACTGGACACTGGACATCTACAGACACTGCAGTGTTCAGACACAGACCCAGTGTGTTATAAAACCAATAGAGCTGAGTGTGCAGTGTGACCATGCATAAGGCCTTCTTTCAGTGTGGAGAGTTTTGCCTAAAGGACACGTAGACCAACAATAAGACACACCACATCCCTATTTAGCACTGTAGGGAGCTGGAAAAGACAAGTTGTGCGGCATATAGCCTACAGGATGAAAACATGTTCATTTTAAAATGGCATGTGCCACAAGCAAGAGTACTAAATATCCAACAATGTCCACACTGTTGTAGAATTTGTGATTCAATGATATTCACCAGAGGAAGTGAACCCCTTTGCAATTTGAAGTCTTCAAACTACATAAGACCTTCAGGGTAAAAATCCTAACAGTGAAACGACAAAACAAAACAAGACAAGGGCCATTGTCATGCTGTCACCATGGTGAAC
Source organism: Ptychodera flava (assembly GCF_041260155.1). Lineage (NCBI taxonomy): Eukaryota > Metazoa > Hemichordata > Enteropneusta > Ptychoderidae > Ptychodera > Ptychodera flava. The sequence continues at coordinate 22,194,645 of NC_091944.1, read as the reverse complement.
ACTACACTACACTCTCTGACCTCATATCTTTGGTAGACACTATCTAACATGAACCCAAGTCACACTGCACAGAGCACAAATTTATTCAAAGTGCATCGTTTCAAATTCCAGACACCAAACACTCAAATCTGGTGAAATTTGTTTGCTGCCTTTCCATGCATATTTATTGTTTATTGTAAGTTACTGGTAATATGCGAATAATCGTTGCATTTAATTTTTTGTTGAAATATTAAAGGGCATATTATAGCCCTGTAGGGGGTCATTTCTACCGAATACTTTGTCAACTATAACTTAATACATCAATGATGAGACAGAATTCAAGATTTGTGTGATTATTTATGAAGACTACGTTGGTGTTGGGCTTTAGATACAGTACAGCCTAGGGAATCATTGTTTTATCCAATTATTTTCTTGTCACTACTTTTAAAATAACTGACTCAAATGATTGCGTCAATTCAAAACTGACAGGTTTAATATGAAAAGTACGCTTTGAACATTGTTCCCAAGCGAATTTAAAGTCGTAGGTTATTTCAAGAATGCTTCAAGGCGCTCTCTGTGAAGAATTGTTAAATTTTAATAGCACCATAGAAATTTCACTACCCGTGACTGTCCTTTAAACAGGTGTATACACACAATTCAACCAAGTCACTGTGACGCAGTACTTGAGATTGCAAACAGCACCAACAATGTACACCACTGTCCTGATTGTTCCGTTCCGTCCTGCGCAGCACTTACTTAACATTTTTTCAAGGCAGGACCATTTCTAACCAGCCTGACAAAAGCATATAGACCCTTGAAAAGGCCATCACACGGATTTGAACATTTTCCAGACCATTAAAGGTGAAATGGTGATGCTATTTAAGTAAATGATTGTTCATTCAATGGGACCAGAGTGTGAAGACCTGCCAGCAATGACTTTAAAGACACACTCACTATAAAACAGGTTGCCAAGAGAACTCTCGCCATCAGTGCAGTACCCCATAATGCCCAAACCAGGCCTGTTTCTTCTGCTTGGCATTTGTACATAGGCTGTCTCGGTACACTGGACAAATTTAACGTTGATGATCCTGCACATTCCACCATATGTTTTTTTTACGTTTCTTCAAGTGCCTTGTTGTCAGGCACTTCAAGAAAATACCAGAGAAAACATCGCAGGATTACTGACTCTGAAGTATGCCCACACAGTCAATTTTGTTGGGTTTTTTGATTAACAGGCCAGGCAACATTTCAAACCACACCTACACAAATTGTCGGTTTTCAGCATGGCGAAATTTGTTTTGAGATTATCAAAAATAGGTAGGATGAAAATAATACTTCCTGCAAACAGAAAATACAGAAAACATCATGATTAATATTTAGGTCAACACAATAATAATGACTTTCTCAGCCATAATCCATTGCATGGCAAATTTGGTGGGACCATCCGGAGTTCTGCTCTAAGACTTTGTAGAAATATTGTTGCTGCTCTGGTCAAACATACCAGTAGGTATGTTTCACGACTATGGTACTATCTTACAAGACTGTTTGTTAAGACTGCAGGACCAGTGAATTCACCTTGGGCACTGAGCTCCACATAAACATTGACAATATTGCACTTGTTTGCCCTTGCCTGCATGCTGTAAAAAAAGCAAACGTCAGTTTTTTGGGTCATGGTGAAAGAGACTGGTGACTTTTTCTGCAGTACCCTTGTAGGTCAAGGTCAATTCTCAGGTGTGACAGATTAAAAGTGTCTTTTCTCACAGCCGGAGATTTAATAACGTAGCATATCACCTTGCTTTTGAGTCAATATACCAAATATTGTGACCGTGTTTCTGAAATAGACATAGTATTTCCAGCTAACTCTGCCAATCAACAGATGTATGGAACTACTCTTTGCTGTCAATCTGCCGGATCGACAATCTCCACTAGACCCTAATTAACACTGACAAGTCACTGCAGGAATTTTCAAATAAAAGTCGCACAGGAAAGTTCCATGAAAGACCAGCAACAGAATCATTCATCTCATCATCTGACTTGACCTCTAGAGGGCAGTAATTGTCTCTGTCATGGCACCCACTTCACTAATGCCGTTATGACCATGACAACTGCATCAACTAAAAGAATTTCTTTATTGTAAACTCACTGAGTGATTTGATATACTGATCCTGTCATTGAAGCAATAAAGGAGGTAAAATGAAAGCAAACTATTAAAAAAAGCACACGCACCAATATCTGAATGTGGCAAATATATGCAGTTTGGAACAGTCACAAAATGCATGGTTACAAAGTACCCGCTCAAGCAGAGCAGTCTGTCATGTTCCAGTTTGTTTTCAGAATGTTTAGTCATGCCTATTTGGCCGTTCTGCAGCTAAAATCCACAAACTTCATCAAATTGATGGCTTTTTTTGTACCTGCTGCAGAGCAAATTCATCCACACCAAAATGTACATGCATACACACATCATACTGCTCTACAAAGTGCACAAATGCTTTCTTTGCCTTGTTATAACTCACTCAGTTTGAAAGGGCATAGCCCTCTTGTTCACAGATATGTAACAATGACCTGAAAATTAATTTCGGAGAGATCTGTGTTTCCTTCATATTTCCTCAGTCTTAGACAGTGGAAGTTTGTCTCTGCATTATTTCAAAGGAATTCTAGATTGTTTACAAACTTATTCAAAATTCAAGAAATGTCATCCATTATATACATTTGATTAGCACTAAAATATCGGTTCATGTTAAACATGTTACAATTTTGATAAATATCTCTTTTGTAGTTCTGGTAAAATAGTTTTCTTTGACATCACATCTTGAAATAAAGACAAAATGGATAGTCAATCAACTTCAAATTCATTCTTTTATGAGAAAAGGAATCACACAGAACTTAAATGAAACAAATTTGATAAACTTTGCAACCGTATTTTACTAAACACAGTAGAAATTGTGGCAAAAAAACTATAAAGTTACACAATTAAAACTTCATATTTCTCACAAATTTGCATAATTTATAATTAGCCAGACACTTTTCTGATAATATGTACTCAAAAATAGAACCAGGATTAATTTGAATGTGGCTGGCTGACTCATTTTCCGGCAATCATTAAGTGCTCTTTGCATGATTACTAGCTTTCTTTTCAATCAGCTAAAATCAGTTCTAGAACAAGCCAATCTTTCTACAAATGTCACATCTGCAGCAATCTTATTCCAACTCTCATTGCGCATGGCATGCATATCAACAGACTTGTACACATTTACATGTGGCAAAAAGTTTGAAAGTTTAGTTGAACACAAGAGGGCGCTCCATTCAGCGACTGAAACATCATAGATAGAATTACCAGTCCCAGGGCTCAATCTTTACCTTTCATTAAGGACATTTTGCAATTATTTGGGCAATTTGCCTAAATTAAGTGTGAATCTGCATCATGTACTCAAAAATGACATAAAAAAATAGTGGTTGAATTAACTGACAAGGATTTTTTTTGGTGATGAGTGTATCACTGAACATGATACCCCGAGTGGAGTCTCAAAATCATGTAAGAGTTAAACAATGCAACAAGCATAGAAGATCTACCATGCCAAGTATTATAATTCCTTCACAGGATAAAGGCTTGGACCAAAAAAAGAAACATTAAAATATACAACACTCCAAAGGAAAGTTTTGCAATAATTTTATTTATGCTTAATTAATTGTTGGAATTGAAAAACTTTTGTAAGGCATCACATCTATAAGAACACACTTCAATCTATACAGCACAATAAAATTTCAAGATTGTTAAGTTTTTCCTTCCGGAAACAAACTGACCAGTAGTAACACGGACCCTGTTGTTAAAAGTGTCCGAGAAATTTGTCCGTAATTTTCATTCCAATGTAAATTTAATATTCTCACCTACTTGTTGTCTCGATGATACAGCGCCACAACGCTGATAAAAACAATCTTCAGAATTCTCGCTTGATTGCAAGTCATGCTTTCAACTACACACGCAAAGAAACGAAACCCCATGCTAACCAAAACTGTGGTAAATTTTCAAAGACACAATTCCATAATAATCACACGCACATTCACGCTGAAAATCTATCGATTACTGATTTCACTGTTTGCTGAAAACTGTTACTGTCAAATGTAGCTTTGCATGAAATCATACTTTTTGGCAAAAAAACCTGTCTCAAGAAAATTTTTCCACAGCTTCAAGTTTCACAACACTGACATCAAAAGTTACATTTCGGCGTCTGATTGTCTTATGGCAAACTACATCATGATCGGAAAGACATTAATTGATATGTTAGTGTCTATGATCTATAGTAGAAGTGAAAATAAAACGTAATTTTATTATCTGGATTGACAACACCTCCAAAAGTGACTTTTGCCTTATTTTAGAATGACCTCTAGGATAAGTAGGTGAAAAAAAAAAAAAGTGTGCAAGCTTGTGACTTAGTTACTTATTATTTTTGTTGTCAAAAACCCTTTTTTTTCATGTTTGACATGAAAAACTGTGTGACAGAACAAAGGAGACACAGTTAATTCAGATCTAAAGAAGAATGCAAGGTTTTACAAAAAAGTTTTGAAACAGTCAATCGGGGTTATCTGGAGTTGTGCGCATCATAAACAAAAGTAAGTTGCTTTCCTAAAGTTCCTGCCATGTAGTTTTAAGCAAACTAAAAATGTGTGACATCAGAAGTTGGACATTTGCATATTCAGATTGTTAAGCCATACTACCAAGTCAGCATCAGAATCTGAATCACTTCCTGGATGCCAGGTAGAACTGACATCAGCATGGGATTCAGCATTGATTCAAGTCGAAGATTCCCTATATTCTAGAATTCTGGATACTATGGCTGGCCGCACTTTTGGGCAGACAAAAATATCCGACCACCACACTTCTTTAAGAAGTAGGGAACACAGGATTAATGAGCATTACTCATCAAAAATTTCATGATTTGCAATTTAATTTACTGTGAAAGAGAAACAAAAATGTGTCCATGATTGTGTGTGCCTACGCTGATCACTACCAAAGCAACTTTTCTTTTGGCAATGGCTCTACCTTGTTTGTTAAAAACTCAATTTCACACGATACGATTTTCCTGATTCTATTTCACTTGATAAAAGGAAGGATTTACATTTTGTAGCTCTGAGGTACTTTTTTCTAAATTTTTGAGAGTTTTAACTCCCTTTATAGTTGACACAATGCGCAACGAACAAAAAACATAAGCTGTAGAATAAATTTGTCCTGAGATTACAGTCTATCAAAAGCTAGAGTTTTGTAAAAGCGAAAAAAAAGTCAGGAAATTGTTTTCATTGATCAGCTATTCAGCAATACTCCGCTGCATCACTTCAAAATTTAAAACTTTGATACTTTCCTATGGAACGGAGGTCAGACCATATGCCATGCTTTGGCAATAGAGGGCGCTATTTCAAGCTGAACCTTCTCACAGCTTCGTAGTCTCACTGTCACAGTTTGCCTGCTGTACTTTCTGTTCCGGTTTTGACACTCCGCATATTTCCTTGAGATCATGGATCAGTTTTTTCTTCTCTGGCTCCGGGAGGAAACAGGCTTTGGCAGCATCAAGTGTCTGAGAGAGAAAACAAATTTTATGTGATATGCGTTTTATCACTGTCTCTTAATAAAAAACACATTAAAATATCCTGATTTACCCAGTAAAACCACAGTAGTTTCATAGAGCATAAACAGTGTGCTTTCACTGCTTGAGTAATCCACAACTGTATTCCATGACTTCACAATGAGAGCTAAAACCCATCAGGCACAATAACACCAATAAAACCGCTTTTAGTATGACTAGGTTATTTTCACATTCAAAAGTTCTCAATTTCCATGGGACCATGGGAACAGGATTTCAGTTGAATGCAGAAAAGAGATTCCTAGACACAATAAGGTAAGAGTGTATGATAAACTTGTTTTCGTACATCAGAATTCAGTTTGGATTGCTTTGTCAACTTTTGTCACTCACAAAACAAATCAATGTACAATCCAGATATATACTGTGTAGCTACCGAACATTGACTGGTTTTTATCAGCTACACCCTCAGTATATAGAACCGCTCAAGGTTAAAAAGTAGATTGTAAACAGAAATAGGTAGAGCCAGGTTAGCAATAAACAATTATTTTTATTGAGCCTTATAACCATATTGTTTGTCACATTATTCGTTACATAATGTCTGTGAGTTTGCATACGTAACAGTCACATCTTGTAAACTAGAGGCCTAGTATCCAAATACAATTTTGAATAGATCAATAGGAAGTTACCGTTGGACTTCAGTGGCAATCAAATGCACAAATCTTTGAATGACCTTTTTTTATTTTGGCGAGGCACACAAGCGTGAGAACTGCTATTTAAAGGGAAAACCAAATACTGTAGAGTTCATTCCTTTACCCATTCACTATTTGAGTTGAACGTTGAGGGCGCTATTCAGCGTCTTCAAAGCTCAGTACCGAGCATATTCAATTGAAAGTAACATGAAGTAATATTAAATAACTGGGTTGTTATCGCATGATCATTAATAATAAATTTAAATGATCTGTCGGAGAACCACCTCAATCCATGCATGGCACTTTGTGACAAACCCATGCATTTTCTGGGTTAATCAATCATGACAAACATCTTCCATGAAAGAGTCACAGTACGCAAAACATAATTATAAATAAACAACATCAATTTGAAACAAACACAACACCCGCGGAAGTAAACAAACAGACATAGACACAGGGCCACTCACCACTTTTGTAAGCTGAGCTTTGTTCAACCCCATCTTATTGGCTGCCACATCGAATTCATTTGTTACGGATGTCTGAAAGACACTGTCATCATCTGTGTTCAGTGAAAAACTGACCTCCATCTTCAGCAAATCTGAAAGTGTACAAATAAAAAATCAAGTTATGAACAAAAGGTTCTTCTTCTTTTTGTCTGGCAAGAATTACCGTCCTTTTTCAGGATTAACCGTTGAACCGGCTCAGATAAAAATGTCAGTATGATGTCATAGGTCACCAGGGGGTCAGGGTGTAAAGGTTAAAGCAGAATCACTGCCTCATGAGGTCATTATTCAGCAGAAACACAGTGGCTGTGACTTCAATGTTCTAGATATGATACACACTGCCTATGACAAAGTATCACAATAACAATTAATGCTCAGAGTGGACTTTTCCTACCACTGTGAAATAACTTGTCAAGACCGAAAGCAATCAAAGCAATACACAACAGACTGCACTGAAAAAGTAACCACTGGTATTTTGACAGGTCTTTTGACAGAGTCATTGTCAAGCACTGCATTTGACACAGACACAACGAATTTTGAGAAAAACAATATAGCGAGTTAAGCAATTGTTCCATTTTGCTATTATCCATTACATGTATCAAAATTAACTTTCTTATATGGTAGTCCTATTGGACAACCTTTCTGAAAAGCTGGTAGTCCGCTTTCATCCCAACCATGTGGCTACTTTGAATTATATGATTGTCATTTGTGAAAAATCTTGAAATTGATATATCATACCCAAATTTCACTCTTATGTAGTTAATTTTCATGCAGCTAGATAACAGAGACTGTGCAAGGACGCATACAACCAAAATGTTGAATAAAACATACCATAAAGAAATCAATTTTCTTGTTAGATGAGCTAATTAAACAGTGTAAAGCTAATAATAGGAGACAAACTGTACATCATCCTCTATCATCATGTCTTTTAACCATCCTCTACAACCAACAAATATTCAGCATGAATAAATTACAGCTGATGATCAGTTGATCATTGTCATTCAAATTTCACCAAGTTCAGACACTGTTACTGACCGTTGTCTGGGAAAGTCTGCATGCGACCTTGAAGCTGACAAATCCCGTTCAGCTGTACATTGTGATTTCATTCCATGACCATGTGAATCATTGGTAGTCGCATGAGACAACCATTTTCAGAAGTCTGTAGTCCAAGGGCAAGGTTTGGTTGTCCTGGGACCAGGGACTACTGTTAATGTCAAGCCCTGTCATTAAGAGAGTTTGAGTTGAGTAGCTTCATTGAAGCGAAATCTTTACCTGACAGCCGGATGTTTTTTCCAGTCATCTGTCCCCATGGTAGACAGGTAATAGCTAGACATTGGACACACTTCAAAATGGATACCCATCTCCCGTAGTCTTTGGTACAACTTTTCATCTTCGAAGACATGATATCCGTGCCCAATTCTCTCTGCATCCATCTTATCCACTGATTCCTTGATATTGGAGGCCGGACCGGACTCCCCGGCATGTGCAGTGCGATGAATACCATATTCTTTTGCTTTCTGCAAGATTGATTCAAGCGACAGAAAATAATATCTTGGTGAAAGAACAGTATGCCTCATTTTTATAACGATGTTTTTTTATTAAGGGAGTGGTCACTTATTTTCAGTACCCAGGTTTAGGGTTATTGATATTTTTTTTAATGTTAATGAGTGTGATTGACATAGCACAAGAGACCTTGAACTTGTCACCAAAATCAGCAATAACTCAATTACTTTCTATGGACAGCCAATATAAGGCAAAGATCTGCACAACCACACAACAATTGCATAAAATAGTGCTTGAATTGTTCTAACAAAATCATATGTACACGTTCTGTACATCAACACATCTACAGACATATACAGACACTCAACACACAACATTCACTTTTGCTCTCTTGTGTTTCCTAAAACACTTAGCAGCTAAATTAAAAAAAAAAACAACAAAAGCAGTATGAACTTTGTTTGTAAAAACTAGAGTTTCGTCAGAGTAGGAAATGAAAGCCTGCCTGCCTGACTGGGGCACAAACATATATGGTAAGACGGTGAAAATTTTCATTTTACTTGCAAATCACACTGGTGAAAATAATCTGATTTTCAGTTTTTTTTTGAAATCTGAGGTGAGATACACCAGGATTCAGTACAAAAGACACAATCTTCAGGGCAGGTGCTATTTTGTTTTCGCCAGTTGTCACTTTCAAAGAATTTCTCACATTAATACACAGTACGCCATTTTGTCTGAGGATGGCATATAGGTGAACTTGTATCATCATGACATTTTTTAATAACAAATCATCGTTGATGACACAGTCCCCACTTGTTAAAGGGTACTTTGATTATAGGTCCTCAGAGAGGATAGAGTCGTCTTCATTAGGTCTGTGATAAAAATACTTTGATACAGATGGTACTCAATGGCCAAGAATGAGTTCCATGGTGATGAAAACATAAAACCAATGTAGGCCACTATCCTAAAGGTCATTAAATGAGTCAACTGGGAATTAGTTGACAGGATGTTGCAAAACATTTTTTCATACTATCCTAACACGTCATGTCTGAGTTATGGCTCAGTACATGAGAAAATCGTAACAAAATCGCCGCCATGCAGCGATATTTGATCTTACTGTTTAAAATATCAACAAGTATATGTATAACATAAGTCAATGTCCAGGTACAAACTTTGAATAAAATCAGTTGAGACTTGCCAGAGTTATGGCTCTCGACATGAAAAAAACCATAACAAAATTGCCACCATGTGGCCATATTGGACCATATCGAGAAACAAATCGACGTACATATGTATACTATAAGTCAATGTCTTTGTACAACTTTGAATAAAGTTGCTTGATAAATGTCTGAGTTATGGCTTAGGGCATGGAAAATCGTAAAAAAATGGCCACACGGCGGCCATGTTGGATCGTATACAAAACAAATTGACGTGCATATCTATGACATTGGTCAATGTCCTTGTACCAACTTTGAATAAAATCGTTTGAAACATGCCTGAGTTATGGCTCTGTACATGAAAAAAATCGAAATAAAATGGCCGCCTGGCGGCCATATTGAATTGTATCACAAAACAAATCAACGTGAATATGTATAACATTGGTCAATGTCCTTGTACCAACTTTGATAAAATCGGTTCAAACATGTCTGAGTTATGGCGCTGTACATGAAAAAATCTTAACAAAATGGCCGCCTGGCGGCCATATTGAATTGTATCACAAAACAAATGACGTGCATATCTAAGACATTGGTCAAAGTCCTTGTACCAACTTTGAATAAAATCGGTTGAAATATGTCTGAGTTATGGCTCTGTACATGAAAAAATCGCAATAAAATGGCCGCCTGGTGGCCATATTGGATCGTATCAGAAAACAAATTGACGCATGCAAGGACGCACGGAATGACCAAACCTATAAGTCCCCTCGGACGGTGTCCGTGGGGACTAAAAAAGAAGTCATACTGGATATATATATATTTTTATAAATGAAACAAAAGAGAAAAGGATAAGAAGTACTTTCTCACCTCAAATGCAGCTATGTCTTCTTGTCTTATGGGGATGTTTTGTTCATCGCCGGCTAAATCAATACCAACCACTGTATCGTTATGGAACTCTTTACATAGTTCAACAATTTGACTGGACCAGTCTTCATGTGGAAAAATGGGGGAAAAACTTAGAGAATTAATGTCAGATTTTTCCTCTCTGTCTTGGGTTAACAAATCATCTACATTATGAATACCAAGTCTGATGTCAAATCATGACATATATTATTGGGTGTAGGAGATTTCTTGGGAAGCAAAGCAGATAGTTGCAAGAAATCCTGATCATGGTATTGATTAATGTAATGTTTGCATAATTGCATATTAATGAACCTATCACTGTGCAGATTCAGCGTATCTGGTCAGACACAATGGAGCAGCCTCTATTGACACGAATATCTCTTGCCCAAATGACGTAACATAGTAGTATCTTTCTTACTCTTGATAAATTTTTGTAAGATTTTGTCAGATTAACAATCAGTGCACACTGCATGCATTCACTGGGAGTCAGTGGTAGGGGAGTGGGTGGGGTGAGAGGTAGGGATGGTATTGGTAGTTTACCTCAGCAGATCAAAGAAAGTGGTAGACATGAGAATCCATACACAGCATGTAAAGCAACATTAGGAAATTTTAAATACATGTATTATGAAAAGTAGGAAACAAATGGAATCAGTTAAGCAGGAACTTTAGTCATTTCAATTGACAGCCAATCTTGGATGGGTGGTCAAATAAAGAAAGTACTTCACTTCATGGAGTAAGTAAAAATTTTCGCCAGCTTATTTTTGTGAAAATCAAAAATTAAATATTTTCCCATAGAGTTCCCGCAGGGATGGCTGCCATTTTGAATTTCAAGTGACGATAAATTTAAGTAATTTGTTTGTTTAGTAACAAAATTTTCACAGTGACCTCAGATTCTTATTCTTTGTTTGAAAAAGAATTGTTGAAAGTTTGCTTGAGGAAAGTTTGAGCAAAAGTTTCAGTCTTAAAAGGGATATAGTTGTCGGAACTGCGCTCAAAGGTCGTATGGGACCCATACGACCCATGGCAACAATGTATCCAAGGCACAATGGTGATTGATGACAGTTAAAACATGTCTGTCATAATCTATCATTGTATAATTTAAATGTTGCAGCTATGATGATGAGGTGCATCTAGATATCGTGCACGAAATACATTGTTTGTAAACAAGAAACTCGCACAGGCGCAGTTCCGACGACTATATCCCTTTAACTTTTGAGGCGTGGACTACGTTGATTTGTTCAGAGTAGAAGCACAACACTCACTTGGAAATCCTCTATAGCAACAGAGTATACTCCTAGCGATGACATCATTTCTTTACCACCTTTTCGCAACCCTTCGTTGACGCACTCAACCACGTCACGGGGCGTCATGCTCCCACCAATCCTATTCAGTTCTGGTACTTGGTCGGAGGCCAGTAGATGAGGACAGTACCTGGCTTCGATGTAGCGCACACCGTCTTTTGCTTTGTCTTCGCATAATTCGGAAGATATTCTCTTCAGTGCATCTCTGTCACCTCTGTGAATCAAAGGAAAGAGTTGAAGAAAAAATAAAATTACAATTAAGATAGAATACGCCTCAGGGACAGATATTTTGACTCGCAAATTTTTACAATTCTTTTCTGATCTACCACTTGTGGCGGCTCATTTTAAAGCTCTTGGAGTCAGAAAAATTTTCATCATCTTAGTTTTTTGAAAATCTTTAAGACTTTAATAAGATCAAAATTTAGAAAATCTTGGATCCTCCTCATGCACGCCAACAGATTGATGAAGACTTTCAAAGAAGAAACTCTGTAAAATGACTCAAACTTATTTATTTTGACCATATTCTTATTCACATTTGAAAAAACATGCGATAGATTTGATTGCAATATCAGGTTTGTTACTTATAGCTGCACGTGCACAACATCGGACAATGCTTCCTAAAATTCAGACAAATTTTGATGTTGTATGTGCGGCTATTGTTGCAGCTTGTAGTCTGAGCCATAAACTCATACAAATAAGTGTGACTTTTCATAACCGTTGTAACACAAGCAGGTTTCATTTTCGTCGTTTATGCGGAAAATGCAGATAAATAATTATTTATGCATATTAATGAGAAAAAATGATGTCATTTGCGATCAGTGCAATTTCTATCAAATATATTTCGCATTCCCTTTCTGTAACAAGCAAACAAATGATCGAACACAAGCAAACAATACTCACTGTATCCATGGTATAAATATTCCAAATGTTTTCAAAAATTTGGGAAGATTTCCAACTTCTGTGTAGGTCACAAGCTTTTTGAACTCTTCAAACGGTTCCTTGGCATGGGGAGAACCATGTTTCCTGTAAAGGCAAGAGATAGGTAGAAAGTAAATTTATGCTTTCCTATTCTGAAAGATTGGGTTGTGTGTCTTCACTCATACAGGACTGGTGATGCCATCTTTTCGTCATTCTTGTAGTCAGCCTGATAACTTTCCAAATTCTTTTGTTACATTTGCCTATCATTGGTCTGTTTTGTTTTCCTTCTGTCTAGAAAAGGCTGACATGGTTTTTCTAGATTGATACACAAAAGGCTGAGAAAAAAAACCTTTTTTTTTGCCTAGATTCTGGTGATGTGTAACAATGTCTGGTCAGATTTTACACTTGTTATCTCAAGGTAGTATGCGCCTCAATAGTGAAAGACTTAAACATTTGCTTAAAATTTCCTGAATGAAACTTTTTATCGTTCTCTTATCAAATCAACAATAAAAATCAGGGGGTCACTGTGAAAAGTTTGTTGGAACTTAAGAAACAAATAAACCAAAATTCCGCGAAATCTGAAATTAAAAATGGCCACCATCCCTGTGTTAACTCTATGGGAAAAATTAAATTTTGGATTTTTAAAAAACTAAGACGTTGAGTTTTTCTTTCTCCAAGAGCTTTAAAATGAGCCCCAACGAGTGATAGATCAGGTGAGAGTTGTAGAAATGTGAGTCTAAAATCTGTCCCCGAGGCACGTTCTACCTTAATCCTAAAATAAAAATAGCGTCAATGATGACACTGTGCTCCTCAGTGCATTTAGCGGTAGGGATGCAAGGAGAGAGGTTTGGGGAATGTTGCTGAGAAAGATGCAAAGAAAGGGTTGAAATGTGAAACTGTAATAAAACCTATTGGTTTTTTAGGAGTGAGCGTCCAGCTTGGTAACATGCCATCTTGTACATGAAGGTAAAAAACATAATTTTCACATGTCCACCAAACTTGGAATTTGCATAGATGTACATAGATCATCCAAATTGATTTATCTGCAAGATTTGTATGTTCCTTGCTACAAAATTCTGACCCTATTGAATTATAACAGGAAAACATGCACGCATGATTGGACAGTGTGGACTGTGTATTGGATGCACTACATCTGCCGTGATGATGGATTGCCAGACGACCACACTGCATCAAAGAACTGTAGTTTAAAACGAAAATATAATTCTAAACAAGTCATTGACAATGACAAAGTAATAGGAGTATTAGTCTTGATGGGGCAGGGAAATGTGGTCATTAAGAAGTATCACTGGATTGATATGTTGAGATCTATGGGCACATAGGTCTATGTCGTTGTTCCCAATTTGAAACACATGAGGCATGTCTAAGTTATTGTTCTAAATTGGGAAAAAAGATCAGACCTGTAGCTGTATTGGCCAGCCAAGAAATACATATGCGCATAATAAATGAGGTACAAGATGTGACATCTTAAGGTCTAATATCCTATCAAAATTGAAGGGTATAGAACTTTACTGAGATATGCATATATATATATAATATATATATATATATATATATATATATATATATATATATATATTATATATATATATATATATATATTATATGTATATGTATAATCAAGGTCAAAGGTCATTGAGGTCACGTGACATTTTGAAAAAAAAATGTATTGCTAACAAATCCCTATATGCCAAAATCAGACCTCTACCTCTATTCACTTGCCCAGAATTAGATATGTGCGTAATAAATGAGGTAAAGCGTGTGTTGTCATAAGGTCTCCATCCTACTAAATAAACATAGGGCCAAAGTCCCTGAAGCTACTATAGACATGGATACAAAATTAAGTATTTCCTGACTGTATGAAATTATCTCACTAAGGTCATCCTAGGGACATGTAAACCAAATATTAAAGCTGTCTGACCAGCGTTTTGAAAAAACAACGACTCAACAGTTGACAGAGCTCTGCTGTGTTATGTAGAGAATAACCTTTTGTGACACATGTATTGATGAAGAAGGTGGATATCTTTGATAGCTCATTTCAGGATGGCCTGACCAAAAATGGAAAAAATTCCGTAAAAATACAGATTTGCATATTTCATCAGACTATATTAGTCTATAATAGCAAATAAACGAGGGTTAATTACATTCTAATTAAAGTAAACAAGACTTGCTTAAATCAAGATTTACGTCATAAAAAAACAGCATATCTGTCAGGTTATAAAGAATCTTGAGCTGGTTATCTTTTAATATCAGTATTTCATCCTATTAACCAAGCACATTTTAACTTTCAAATTAACATTGTAAGTAAGTTCTGTTGAATAAGTTGAGACTGTACGTACTCAGAGAAAGCACACTGAAGAGACAAATGTTTGAAACTTAAGAAGTTCAAGGTCATCAAAAGCATTATAAGGAATCATGTTACACTTTCATTGCACTGTTTACACAGATTGCATAATTGCTATAAATAGCACATGAGGAATCTTACAGCCAGCTTTACCATAAAAACCCTATCACTTTGACCACTCTTTTAATTGACCACTCTATTTTTTCCTCAAAAAGTAATCTTATTTTATCCTTACCAAGTCAACCATAAATGGAAATTAGAACTTTCTCTATCTCTATTTATTTGACTACGCTATCATGACAAACTATTATGAGCAATTTCTTTTAGATAACATAAATGGTGGTTCAGAATATATCAAAGTTGGGATTCAGGAAAGTTGCCTTTTATACATGTTTTAATCCTCAATTCACTATGAACTGTCAAAAAAGTTGAACTTTCTGATAATTCCACACTAAAATTATTTTGGCTTTGATGATTTCCTAATTAATTCAATTATTTAAAATCATATTAATTATTTTTTTCTGGGTTAATTGATAGGGTTTATACAGTACAAGAATTACATACAATGTAAGTCAAACTTTGACCAAAAATGACAAAAAAATTCCTTAAAAATACACATGTGCATATTTCATCACAATTTGAACAAATCTAAGCTGGGTTATCCCTAGGGACCTGTATACCAAATAACAAAGCTGTCTGACCAGCGGTTATGAAGAAGAAGATTTTTTACCAAAAACACCTTTTTTGCATTAATTTGCCTATTTTCAACAATATCAAAAAATTGAAAAAAATAGTTTCTCAAAATCATATTTTTCATCTACACAACAAATATCAAATCAGTAAGTACTGCGGTTCTCAAGATATTTGAGTGGACGGACGCCTCACAAACGGACATACATACATACATACATACATACATACATACATACATACATACAGACTGACGACGGACGCCGGACGGATACCCATCCCAATAGCTTCTATAGACTATAGTCTATAGTAGCTAAAAAGGACATAGCACTTGTGGGACTTATTTATTGACATAAACGTATATTTTAGGGTAAAAAATCAAGTTCGCATGACATTTTGTCAAAAAATTTCTATCCTATAGTTATCCCTATATACGAAAAATCAGACATCCAGCTCTATTGCTTGCTCAGAATTAGATATGCACATAATTAATGAGGTACAGTATGTGGCGTCATAAGGTCTCCCATCATACCAGATATGAAGGGTGTGGCACTTGTGGTTACTGAGTTATGGACAAATATGTATATTTGAGGTCAAAGGTCATTGAGGTCACGTGACATGTTGTAAAAAAAAATTGTATTGCTAAGTTATCCATATATACCAAAATCAGACCTCTAGCTCTATTGGCTCGCTCAAAATTAGATATGTGCATAATTAATGAGGTATAATATGTGGCGTCATCCCATCATACCATATATGAAGGGTGTAGCACTTGTGGTTACTGAATTATGGACAAATACGTATATTTGAGGTCAAAGGTCACCAATGTCACGTGACATTTTGTCAAAATGTCTGAGATATCTGTGTGAAAGGATGGACGAACGGATGGACGAACGGACACAATGACCCGGACACCATGACCCAATCTTTAAGCCCCTGGACTTCATCCAGGGGCCTAAAAACTGTGTCACTGCATCCCTTTTGCACTAGAATACGATGAGAAACTAAATTTTTATTTTTCTTGGCCTTATACATGGGCGTCTACGGAGAACTGACTTATACATGGGAGTCTATGGAGAACTGCCTTTACATGGGAGTCTATGGAGGACTGCCTTATACCTGGGAGTCTATGGAGAACTGCCTTATACATGGGAGTCTATGGAGGTGTAAACTAAAAAGTCCTCCAAGTCTAACACGGCCAAATTTGATCGCATTGTGAAACAAATCGACGTGCATCTGTATGGGGTAGGGTACTATCCTTGTGCAAAGTTTGAAAGAAATTGATTAGGGCATGTCTCAGTCTGATGTCTGCGTGAACGGACGGACGGAAGTACGCACACACGCACGGACAGACGGACATGACCCAATCTATAAGTCCCCCAGACTCGTCGTGGGGACTGACAAACTTTCTTCGTGTCATTGATGGCCTTGATTTTCTTTGGATATTGACTGGACACATTTATTAAAGACGTCACTTTAGCTTGTCAATGACAGTGAAATGATTTTTGCAGAAACTTGATCGGTCCAGCCAAGTACACATGCTTACTCATAACAGCTGGACTGCGATGATCACAACATTGTTTTGTGATATTCCGATACAAAATTAAAATAATTTTATTAATATGTCGCATTGACTATAAAGTTGCAAATGTTTCCTTGGGTGTTGAAACATGTTGAAACATGTTAGCATAGTGTACGTGTTACAAATCAACACACCAAACAGCAATGTTCATGTAAG
Organism: Ptychodera flava; assembly: GCF_041260155.1. Taxonomy (NCBI): domain Eukaryota; kingdom Metazoa; phylum Hemichordata; class Enteropneusta; family Ptychoderidae; genus Ptychodera; species Ptychodera flava. Next base: position 22,177,335 of record NC_091944.1, on the reverse strand, counting down.
AACAACCTGCTTGATTTCCATGGACTTTCTGGTCCGCCCATCACACTGTTATGTCTGTTTCCCCTCTAGCTTCCGAAAATTCTTGGTAAATTTACAAATTCAGTCTCAAAAGTTTTAGCCCAGATATATTTTCATTTGATATTTTGATATCATCAAGAAATGTCTGGTGATGTTCACTTCTAGATCATTAAACTGGTGGAATCTACAAAAATATTAAAATCATTCAGAATCACATAATTTCTTGTATAAGTTATAGCAGTTTGAAAGTAGGCCGAATGGGAGTCAATCAAGCTGAATGCCATTTAAATTGGAAGGCAGCAAAATGCCATTTAAATGGAAGGCAGCAAAATTACCTTTCACCTATTGGACCACCCTAGGTAGTTTCTTGTGAACCATAATTGCGTAATTAGGGGGTCTTCATGCATGACATCACATGATGAGATGACCTAGACTTGACCTTTCAGATAACCTCAGTTTTTCTCCTTTTCCTTTGTATTATGACTCCATTTGTGAAAGTTTCCTTTGAAATAATGGTTTTTACTATCAAACTGAGTAGTTGCAGGCCAAATTTTGATACAGCAAAGTAGGTAAAACTTTTGATAGACTCAAGGACGACCCAGGACTCACAGAGGCAAAGCAGGCCTCAGTGTATTCATGGACGTTACGTTCATGATGTATTGTAGTATCGAACAGCAACAGTGTTTGTTTTACGTACCAGGGAATTTGTAACTTTGTAGAAAGGAGAGTAAAGTGTTTCAATACATTGCAACTTTGTAGGAAGGAGGGTAAACTGTTTCAACATCTCACAACATTTTATTGTTAGGTGTAGTTTTCTGTTGAGGAGGTGTAAGAATTCAATAGTCACTACATTAGCCAACAGGAATTTTTGTAGCCATTTTTAACTTTCTTTCGCATTTGGCGAATTGGCGAATAGGTAGCGGGAGCCCTGGATGCCAATACAGCTCATCTCAGAACCGGACATACTTATACACACAAGATTTGGCAACACCCTGACAATTAAATAATCTTCAACAGCACTGATTTACATTTACAAATTATTCTATGTGAAGTAATTCTCCAATTGCAGATACTATGACAAGCATAACATTACACGATGGTTCAGAATGTTCATCGACAAAGTTCACTCAAAATGTACTTTGAAAACGATAGTATTTTGACAGCTGTTACCGCAGTACTAAATATCGTTGTTTTTCAGGTCAACAAGTGATTGAATCAAAACATGTGTCATGAAACAGTAAAACAACAACTGATAAATAAGTAACTTTTCTCAAGAGTAACTTGAAACGCCTCGCCTGAAAGAAAATTTCATCCCGTTTCACAGAAACTGACTGCGTAGTGCGTATTCGAGCGCCACAGCAATGAACCAACGGTCGGGGAATCCCCACGAAAATCGCTCACACTAACGTACTCGTCCAAAACATTGATTGATCACTTTTAGCTGCATGATTCACTTGCCAAAAATATTTTTTTTTGTAGATAAATATTTTTATTTTGTAGATAAATAATTGACTTTCAATTTTTTATTTCGTTTGTTAATGAAAAGTCATTTTAATGTTTTTATATGCTTTAAAAATTTCAATACCCGCTAAAAGCGACTATTTGGCCAAAATTCAAACGAAAAACACGAAAACCAAGCTCGAATCATGGGCTATTTCTGTATGGATACTCTCAGTCTCTACTCTTGCCGATGCACGATTTTTGCACCGAAATTTTTCACTCATTTTCGTTGGTATGACTTTGAAACTCCAGGAAGCGATTGAGAAGAAAGGGTTACCTTGAATTATTGAGTTTTTTGCTGATAATTTGCCAAATTAAATGAGAAAAAACACTACGAAAATTTCCACACGCTTACACACTGAGTGTTTCAGAGGCCTTTCATGTTCGTGTGGTACAACATTAGCCCTGCGTACGATGCTGTGTGTTCCGCTACAGCTAATCGCCCCGCTCACCACAGCCCTGCAAAGACCCGTACGTAGGGTCGGTGACTTCAAATCCATTTTGGGACTTGACTTAAAAAGCCAAATTACTGCCGAAATTCAGCGTTCTTGGGCCCAAGTCGTATCCCAGCCTACCTCAGCTACTCGATCGCTTCCAAAAATGCCAGTCTAGCACACAGCATCGTAACGCAGCTAGCGTAGGTTGCCGACACACTCATTTCGCGAAGCTGAGTACAGACTGCTCGTACGCAGGCTAGTGGCATGTGATCATGGAGGTAGTAGGAGACTGAGGTTTCTTGCACGGTCGCGCCGATGAAATGGGAAGCTGAAATTTTCGCTCGTAATTTTGCAAACGAATCGTAAATCCACTCAAACTTCGTATTTTTTTTACATATTTGAAACCCATGAGGAACGTAATTCATTCTCCCCTGCACAGTAAAAAGGAGATCGAAACGACATGCATGTCAGACAAAGACCAAACGCACGCAAGATGTCCATCCACATCACAGTCGTTTGGAGAGCTATTCAGCGCTGGGACTATTCGCCCCATAGACGAGTGTGCAGAAGCGAGAAATACCCCTCGCTTCTGCACACTCGTCTATGGGGCGAATAGACCCAGCGCTGAATAGCTCTCCAAACGACTGTGGCCACATCCACCAATCTCGTAATTTACACCGACAGAACAAAAACAATTTGATCGAGCATGGACGTTCTAACGTAAATGCATCATTGTCTATCGCATTTTCATGTAAGCCAATACACTCACACGTACGCTCTGAGTTCAATTATAATGTCAATCCAACACGATACTATTTTCGCTGATAGTGAGTGTGCAGCGTGAATGGCATGCTGTAGTCGTTAGATAACACTGATCACGTGGTGTGACAAAATAGTTTTACGGAAGTTGTTGATGGAAGTGACGTCAACTTTGCTTCTCCCAACTCTATAAGCTTCCTCAGTTACGTAACTTCGTCGCTAAAAAAACAAACTTTTTTTGCCTAGATTCTGGTGATGTGTAACAGTGTCTGGTCAGATTTTACACTTGTTATCTCAAGGTAGTATGCGCCTAAAAAGTGAAAGACTTAAACATTTGCTTAAAATTTCCTGAATGAAACTTTTTATCGTTCTCTTATCAAATCAACAATAAAAATCAGGGGGTCACTGTGAAAAGTTTGTTGGAACTTAAGAAACAAATAATCCAAAATTCCGCGAAATCTGAAATTAAAAATGGCCACCATCCCTGTGTTAACTCTATGGGAAAAATTAAATTTTGGATTTTTAAAAAACTAAGACGTTGAGTTTTTCTTTCTCCAAGAGCTTTAAAATGAGCCCCAACGAGTGATAGATCAGGTGAGAGTTGAAGAAATGTGAGTCTAAATATCTGTCCCCGAGGCATGTTCTACCTTAATCCTAAAATAAAAATATCAAGTGCATAATGATTTTCTTTCTTTCAAACTACTGCATACTTGATTTTACAGCCTGCTGAGTCTCCACGTTGTGTATGTTGAATGGCTGCTACAATGAGAAATTTTACGTCTCAGCTGACATTTCACAAGGGTCAGTTAGGGTTCAGTTTAATACTAGTATACTGCTACTGAAATGTAAAGTATCTGGTCTTTGGTTATGTATCCGAGATTCCTGTATTCAAATTTGAAATTTAATAGTATTTTACTGCCTGACAGTTCAGCTTAGCAACCTCAAAGAAAAGTAAACACTCAAGTGGCTTCAGTTCAAAAAGGACAGTTAATGGCGTCATGACTCTTTGGGATTCAAACTGGCCAATGGTACAGTTAATATGATAGGTTGAAACAGCCTGTTTTTGTAAATTGAACTTATGTAAGACACTCTTGTTTTTTGTCTGTATTTGTTTTTTCCTGGCTGGCTGGTAGGTTTTTCAAAAGTCCAAGGACAGCAAACAAAAAATTTTCTTTAAATGGCCTAATGATGAAAACACATGACATGTGATAGTGTAATTGGATTTACAATAAATATTCAGTGCTCAATGATCAGACAGCTAAATGATGCACATCAATTCAAAAATGAAACAAAATACTCATAAGATAGAATGTGCTTCAGGGACAGATATTACGGCTCTTGCTTTTTTCCAATACTTTTCTGGTTAAGCTATTGGAGTGAGAAAAGTTTTCGTTATCTTAGTTTTTTCGAAAATAAAATTCTTTTTTTCGCAAAAAGAGTGAACACAGGGATAGCAGCCATTTTGAATATCAAATATTGGTAAATGTTTGCTAATTTGTTTTCCTATTATCAAACTTTGCACAGTGACCCCTGATATTTCATTGAGGAAAGTTTGGGCAAATGTTTAAGTCTTTCACTTTCAAGGCGCGTACTACCTTAAAGGCAGTACATGCCACAAAATTGAAAGACTTCAATTTTTGCTCAAATTTTCTGTAGGGGAAAAAGAGTCTTTCATTTTCGAGGCGCATACCACCCTCAGTCAGATGACTGATTTTGTTTTGTCACACAGGATAAATACTCCAGACTGGTCGGGTCACTTACTTGGCTAAGTCATACAGCGTTTCAACTCTAATGCTTCCATCCAGATGACAGTGCAGTTCAACCTGCAAAGATAATGTCATCTACCATTGTTAATGCTTCTGAGAAGACAAATGCATACACGTCAATGATACATTCTGACTATTCTAAGAATTCCCTAACTGGACTATTGACCGGGCAAGTCAGCATAGTCAACATTTGCAAATTATCCAATAAATCTGTTCTGGCCCCAAACCCATGACTAGACTGAAATCTGATCACAACAATAGCAGTATCTTGACGGCTGAAATGACACAATTTGATTAACGCATCCTATGACTTTCTTTTCCAGGTATAATGGGCCACTTTGCTGATGTGTTGCGGTCCCGACAGTCATGTTTTCTGAACACGCCGGTGCAATGTGTATAGAAACGGGGTGACAGTGTCAGACGATTGACAATGGCACCCAAACAGACTTGCTTTCACCTCCTGAGGTCATCCATTGTGTAGTTTTATAGCAGTTGTATTTTCTTTGTCAACCATGATGGGGAATTCAGTCTCAATATTTATAAAACAGTACGGTACCTGGTAGCACTTGTACAATAATATGAATCACAATTACACACTTTCTAGGTATTTATTCAAATTTAACGGTTCTGTCCCTTGAAGATACCAGTCAGCATATTTTGTGAATGGGGAAGAGCTCAAAAATGAAAGCAGGTCTGCTATGGGCAGTATTTCCTCATTATGATGAGAAGAGAAGTACAATTTTCAAAGGTCGTTTGGCGAAAAACTATGTTACTACTATTGAGGGCATATCATTTGACGTGCAGAAGCATACCTTGACCTCCAGGCCCCACAATGTGGGTCATACCATTGTCATATATAGTACAGTATGGCAGAGAAATTGTGACAAACCGCCCGTTTCCGACTCCATTCATTTTGAAAATACTGCCTCGACAGCTCATCGACGATCACATGGCCGGCTACTGGCGTCCCTTTTGTTTAAAATAAGGACTTGTCATGCCCGTCATTTCAACTGACCGCGCTGGCGCTACAAGCCAGGGGGATGTCCATGGTTCAACCGGGAGAACTTTGACAATGCCAGCATGCAGCACTGACACTTCACCGTAGTTCACAATCGGTCACCGTGGAAGGAATCTCAAGCGTCACATCAGCGCAGCGTGCCACTCAGCGACAAAAGTTCGATACTCGGGGATCAAGGGTGAAGAAATAATTCAGAAAAACAAATTGTGGTCCTCTAACCATAAAAAATGCAGAACGTGGAGTGTCAATCGGAAAAGGGGAAGGGAGAAATCGGCAGTGCCTACCTTGAACTTCGGGAAAGCTGCCCTTCCAGCTACACCGGTTGCCATTTTTCTGAGCATACTGAGGGCCTAGGGGTGCTATACTATGTAGGGGATTTCCACAGAGTTAGAGCTGCCAGCCACAGTTCTATTGGATGAACTGTTCACGTTACTAAGAACGTATCTGATTAGGAAAAAAATGTCAAGTAACAGGCGATAAGCAAAGTGAAAGAACACATCAATTGGCGTTATGTAAGTTCACTGACGATTGCCACAAAGCTGTGTATGAAAATAATGTCATGTGTGTGCAGACAGACGGTGTAGTCGAGTCCCCCGGTGTAGTGCAATGGCAAGCAGCAACCAGAGACCGTCTTAGTTGGGCGATATTACACTTGTTTATTTTGCAAGGCGTTGATACGTGCATCCGATAAATCGTGACAAGCTTCAGTCCTTTTTCAGCGTCTTGTGATTATGCCCGACGTCGAGTCTTCAGAAAAAGTGAAGCCCATGTGATGTCCATGGTACTTTATCTTCGGCTCGATCGACCACACGGTAGCGCGCAACATATGAGAAGGGATAGTGCAAATTTGTTAGACCATAACTTCGATTTTCCTCCCATGTATAAAAATTTCAAAGCTCTAAAATCATCAACTTTATTATTTAAAGTTGTCATTTTAAAGGGATTTGCAAAATCATAACAAAAATGCATCTTTCCTACTCGTCATTTTTTAAATGATTTTGTAAAATTTGATTTTGGATGACTGACGTGAGTACAAATAAGCCGATACTTCTACTTTCCGTACTGATACAGCAGGGATACAGAGGATGTACAGTCAAAGCCCGCTTTAACACGTGATAGTGTGATGTTGCTATTATTACGCTAATATCAGCATTTCATCAATCGGAAGTGAGCTCCATCACTTCATGAAAAAATTGCAGTCGTGCTTTGACACGCACGAACACTGAATAGAGTGGTATAACATGGGAACAGCATCTATTCGTACCACACTAGATGAAACAGTAACTGAGTGAGCAGACACCCTCTGCAATCACAGAGCTTCTACATCTACATGATCTAAGCTCCGCATGCACAGTGTGAGTTTCCGTACGATAGAGTAGATAATGTCTGGGTTTTGGAGGTGGTACATTGGTTACGTGAAAAGATACCCTTTGAAATCGCAAGCATATTCAACGGGTAAGTCAACGCTTTTGCTCGAATTTTAAAATCCATTGAAAGCTCCTAGCATTCCATGCTGCACACGTGTATTATTACAGTGTAAGGCAGTGTGCCAGATGTACCCACAGGCGTACGGAACGCAGTACCGAGGTTCGGCCTTCGGCTTCACAGTGTCAGTCACTTCCCATCCGGCGACGATCTACGAAACTTTCGGTACGCCTGTGCATGTACCAGGGGTTTAAAGGTATTCGGTCACCTGGTTTTTTAATAGAAAATCACAGATTTTACGCGGGTGGCCGCTTTTTAAAAAAGGGCGCCCAACACGACAAGCAATGGCATACTTAGCAGAGTCGTCTGCATGACATTTGACCATTTGACAAATCAAATATGAAGGACCGACAGCTGCCTGCAGCTACAAGTACAGCCTGAACGGAGGGTACCAAATTTATTTTATCGTGTTCAAGAGCCTCGTTTTTGCTACCTCACTGATTGCGGAAGTGTGTGTGGTAGAGAGGCCGGCGTAGGATCTCAAAAATAAGGCCATGAACTCAAACAGAAACTTATCCTTCTTTTAGCTATACCGATTTTGATTGACAATAAACCATTTATGAAGATTTTTCAAAGTATTTGACAAGAGAATGCAAAATTGCAAAATTCCGTGCCAAGGCGGATGATCAAACAGCGTATAATACTATTCGAATCCAACTTTTGCCAAAATCCTAACTTTAGAGGGTCTTGTAGAGCTTGAGCAAAACTGAAACTTTCAGAAATTGTTCCTTATAGTATCGATAGTAAGTGGTCCAAATTTCAGGGCCGTACGATATATTGCATGTATTTGCAGCAATTAAGTGACACAGTGTAGAGACCACGTGCTTAAAGCTGTGGAAATGCAGCTATCTGTTTGCAGGGTAGCGTGTGTCGCTATGCGGGTCATCAAAAGGCGGGGTTGACCTTTTGATGACCCGCATAGCGACGCACGCTGCCCCGCCAACAGATAGCTGTGTTTCCACAGCTAGTGTGTATATTGAATTGAGGCACGGGCGTCTACGCCGCTGAGTATGGTAAACGGACGACACAAGTATAAAATGGAACAAATAGCTGTTTTGTGCTGTTGTTTACAGGTTTCCCATCATGTGTACTGAAATAAGACACCCTAGCACTTTGTTTAGAACGCTTACACAAGCACAACACATGCACATACACGTATACTCAGTACGTCCGAAGTGAAGGCCGCCATGATTGAAATGTCGATTTACGGGTCAAGTTTAAATGTCTATAAGTTTGTATCCAGACCTTGAGCCAAACTGTAATTACGTCCGAACATTTCTAAAATCACCAAAAATCGATTGCAGGACTTCTTTTGGGGGTAAATATCATTGCATGTATTTGCAGCATCTCTAAACTTGGGCCTACAGTCGATCCCCAAAATCCCATCATAATGTTAAAATGACAGTTTCACAGCAGAGAAATTCTAACAAAATTACATCGAATACTTTCCAACAGTATCATTCAATATCAGCACAAAGTAGATACGATTGACCAACGATGACAGTAAAATTCAGTGATGAAAATCTTCATGAAAAATTACTAACGGTCAGTCTCCGATAGAGGGAGCTGTCCGAATTCAAACATAATCCTCATAAATATATGCTAATTAGTTCAAGCTGGTAGACTGAGTTTCTGGGACAGTTAGGTCACACCCGTTACCCCTTCATTTACTTCAATCGTACTGGTTTCAATTGCACGAAATATAGCTGAGGAAACACAGCTATCTGTTGGCGGGGTAGTGTGCGTCGCTATGCAGGTCAAAGGTCAACTCCGCCACGGATAGCTGCGGGCCAACTACCGGCAAAGTGGGTCCATTACGACGACACCGCTTGTATCGGAACTTTGAACGGCAAAATAAACCAAAGTGAATGTAATTCAACCCACCTTCGAACGTACGTCCTTATTAGCATATCAATAGAAGTCAAAGTTCACTGCTGGAGTGAAATCTTGAGTACTCCTTGGAAAATCAGCCGAATTACGTAAATGAACCAGAAGTTTTGTTCACCAAAGGAGTTAGGGAATGAGCAATAATCAGAGTTCAGGCAGGTATAGGTAATTTTATTGAATTACACTCACTTTGGTTTATTTTTGCCGTTCAAAGTTCCGATACAAGTGGTGTCGTCGCAATGGACTCACTTTTGCCGGTAGTTGGCCCGCAGCTATCCGTGCCAGGTTGACCTTTGACCCGCATAGCGAGCATGCTACCCCGCCAACAGATAGCTGCGTTTCCACAGCTACACTAAATAGGGCTGTAGACAACTGTTGGTTACGTCCATGGTGCATCGTATAGACAAAAACGTTTAAACTTCGCACTGGAGAAAATGGCGTCCTTGACAACAATCAGTTGACAGCACGTACGCTAAGCCCCGCCCCTTTACCATATATGGAATATTGAAATTTACGGTGACTGTGTACCTTTAATCCTATCCTATCACACGCAAAATTGCAAGTCTACTTTGTCCGCTTTATGAATTGATGTGATATTCAATTAGATATCCAACAACCAGTAAAGTATGGACCAAGATACCACAGGGACCTCAGACTGAATAGGAAACAAGTAAACAATCAAACACACCAACAAATATTATGTAAAGACAAAGGACAAGAGCAATGAATGAAAAAAATCTAGCAAACAAACAGGTAAATAAATAAAAACACAAACAAATTAAAGAAACAGGCTGACTGAAAGATATGTGATAAATATGTTGAACAATTGTGATTCTTCCAATCAACAAACGCAATCACCTGTCCAGAGAATTGCCTATCTGTTGCAGGCTGATTACATACATTGATTTAGCTGTCTCACAATTGCTCTCCTGTACATTTTTGTCTTTTCAGTGTTTATTGGTTTGTGTTTGGTTATTTCCTTGTTTGATGTCCATTTGCTTTGTAAAAGTTTTAATGACACTGAACTTTTCAGGAATGCCCTTGCGTGTATGAGTCTTAGCAAAGCAGTGTGAGCTGTACCCTAGTTACTACGCATTGCTGTTTGTGTTTTGCTGCAAAAAATAGTGCAATATTTCTGGAAGAAATGCAACTGCAATAATTGCATCACTAAAAATAAAAATATATGCACTTTTGTGATGTTGATTTAGGTTTTGACCACCTGTCGAAATCAAATAATTACTTTACTAATACCACTGCCATCGATTTACAGGTGTTTTGTTTTTTATCGGAGATGTTGTCGCTCAGCAAGGCGTGGAAAGAAAAGGAAAGTCACATGACTTCTACAGAACTTTCAGGCAGACAGCTTTTGGTGTTGTCATAGCGGTAAGTGACCACCAGTGAGTAGCAGTGTCATTCTTTGTGTTGTTCTTGGATACAGCGATGAAATTATAAACATTGTCAACTAAAACCAAGTACCCGCTGTTGCAGCATAGACCATCAGTGTTCTCCCCAGGATCAAGCAAAAGCGTAGCGGCTAATTTGCATAATCATTTGCATATCATTAATTTATATTTGCATATGGATATAAGCTTGCACATGCACCCACGCATTCATGTACACTCACAACAAAATGCAATGGTAACACACAAGTATGCAATTTGAACATCATGGAAACTCTTTATTACACTTAAATAAATCATCACAGTATAGTACAATTGCAATTAAAATAGAAGATTCAAACAGTAACAGCAAGTTCAGATTGAAAGCAAGAAATGGTTCGTCTGATTGGAGTTTCATTAATACATATATTGCTAATAAAATTGTCAAAAATTGCCAACAAAGAGGAAAATTCATAAATTTAAGCTTTACACAATTCAAATGTAATTGAGTTTTATATCATTTTTGAACGACAAACACCGCGAATAATGTTTCATCACGGGGATCAATTTCAACCAGCCGCCCCCCCCCCCCCCCCCCCCCCCGCGTAACTACCACTGCCACTGAACATCGTCGTTCGATTCTTGATTTTAAAAATACCACCAAGATGATCACAAGACATGAACTAAGTACGACTCACTAGAATCACTCAAAAATCAGGTGTAAAATCTTTCAGAGAGCGTGTCAGAGTGGAACCACACGCGACGCCAGGATCAATGTCAACACGTTATAAACACGTCGGCCAACATGGCCGCCGCCATATTGGAATTTATGCAATGTGAACTCGATCGCGATCGTGATCGTACTCGGACAAAAAAAAAAAGATTATTGTTGTAAAATCATAATCAACCTCACTAGTCAACTGCTTCTTTTGTTTCTTTTGCGGTCCATTTCGTTGATCAAAGCATGGGAATGTGATCAAAGACCCCGCTAGTGCTACACCGCCTAACTCTGTGAATACTTGTCCTCGATGTATACAGACTAAAGCCTGGGGTCTTTGTTGGTCGTAATAGTCGTTGTAGAATGAAAACTTGTGAACAACCCAGCCGATTCTTCTATTGTTTTAACGTTCCTCTCAACACTTACGGAAAAGTTATCGGACGCATACCATACTTCATACCTTCCACTCTTTCACCAGGTTGAAAGTTGCAGTGAGCGCTAATGTGTAGACAATGCATGCAACAGCTGGTAGCTACGCAGAGCAGTAGCGTGTGAACTAAAGGATGGCGGGAATATTTTAAAGCGTAGCGGGGAGAATCAAAGCGTAGCGGGGAGAGGCGAAAGCGTAGCGGGACCGCAGCGCTAAAATGGCCTGGGGAGAACACTGGACCATGCATACACCTAGGTTTTTAGGGTCTGTGGTTGAAGCGTTGGTCTGATTTTGTCCCGTTGTGTCAATCCGCAGGGTCCTGCATTGAGAGGATGGTATGGCTTGTTAGATCGCATTTACAAGACTTCAAGTCCTAAGACTGCAGGGCTTAAGAAGATGGTTACAGACCAGGTGAGCTTTTTGTACTGGAAATTGGCTGATATTTTATGCATTCGAGCACTATGGTGTTGAGTTGACTGGAACATCTGTCACTTGAGGGCGCTTCAGACATGTGTGCAAGTGGACTGTGGAAGGAGGCCCTGCCCAATCTTTTGTACCATGCGCTGATTATGATGAGGTCAAAATTGAAAAATTTAGAACATCAAAGATAAATGAGTTCAAGTTTTGCCCAGTGTAACCTAAGCTTAATGTTTAAGAATGAACAATCTGCATCATACTGAGTAAAGATTATTCCAGAAATAAAGATGTAATCTGAAAAGCTTGTGTGTAATGTCCATGCCATCACTATGCTTCATGTCTCCCCCTTCATTACGAAAATTTTGGTGCATTCCTAGTGTTTTACATGACAAAATGGAACCTTAACAGGCAGAGATGGGGATGGCAGGGTAGAAATGTTTTACCAATTCAACTCCTGGATTGACCTCAAGAGTATCAACATTCAGAATTCTATTATGAATTTTATCATTTGATAGAAAAAAATATTAATTATGAATGGGAAATCTGTCAACTTTCAGGGTATATCTTTGAGAAGGGGATTTTTTACGTGACTGATTTAGTTGACGGGAGAGGACTCATAGGTGTCAATGAGTTTATAGAACTGTTCAATCTTTCGGCCATCCAAGCATTTAACTTAAGATACTGTGTACCTCGAAAGTGAAAGACCTAAATTTTGGCTCAAACTTTCCTCAAGGAATCTTTTAAGTATTCTCTTTCAAAATCAAAAATAAAGATCTGGGGTCACCGTGCAAATTTTGGTACAAGAGAAACAAATAACCAAAGATTTACCGGTATTCAAATTCAAAATGGCCACCATCCCCGTGGTAAGTCTATGGAGCAAAATAAAATTTTTAAATTTCAAAAACTAAGCCAATGAAAAGTTTTCTCACTCCAAGAGCTTTAAAATGAACCCCCACAAGTGGTAGATCAGAAAAGAATTGTAAAAGTTTGAGAGTCAGAATATCTATCCCCGAGGCGCATTCTACCTTAATTGGTATTTGGGATATGCTCACATCTGACCTAAGGTTAGCCCTATCTTTCTTATCAGTAGGTACTCCAAACATTTCATCAGATGCATTTCCTGTATAACAGACAAATTTATTAGTATTCTAGATGTCAGTTAGTAATTAAAAACACCTTACGGGGAATGAGTACTGCCTTTCCTGCTATTTGTGCTTATACTTTGAGAGATTTCAATATTTCTGATGGTGAACTTTCAAAGTTATCTTCACTCACTGACTCTATAGCCATAACTTTTTCAATTCAAGCTTTAACATGAATGACGATCTGTTTAAAATTACAATGAAATTCCTAAATATCGCCGATCCATTTTGAAGATTTTGTCAGAGGGAAGTTCAAACACTGAATTATTTTTTATTTTTAGCTCACATTTGGTATATGTATATATACAAAAGAGAGCTTGTATGGTAGGTCAGTGGCATCTGTATGTCTATATGCATATAGGTTGTACTTATGCTAGGGAAATCTGAGATAATTTTTACAATTCATTTTAAGAACTTATAGGTATACAGAATTTCCAACTCTGCAGCATATTTTTGTACGTTCCTTGGATTTTTCAAAACATCCTAAACCACAATATTTGTACAAATATAACATGAGGAACTGTTCACCTATACTTTGAAAATTTTAGAGTACTGTTGAAACAAATATTTGATTTGGAGAAATGTATTGCAAAAAAGTAATGGTGAGACAGAAATTTATAATACAGAATGGTGACTTCTGAAAGATGTGTTAAAAAATTTTGATTCTCAAAGTGCTTTGCTTTTATTTTTAAAACCACTATTGTGTTTGTCTTCATTTAGTTCATCTCGTTTCATCTCTTTATTTTGTTTTAGAAAATGAAACAAACAATAAGAAAATGTTTTGTGATTTGTCGACATCACACCTTGGCTTTTTCATATTTTAATTATAAAAATCTCTAATTTCCTTATGTCTTTCAGGTTATCATGGCACCGCTATTTATTTTCACGTTCTTCACAGCAATGGGGTTTGCCAGTGGCATGAACCTGGAACAAGTCAAGGAAAAATTGAACAGGGTATGTGAAACTGAGCTTTGGTGTGTGACCCAGTTCAAGGATGTGTAATTGTTCATTAGCTGAAGTGTCTGTAGTCAATGTGATCAAGAACCATGCTTGTCAGATTATCGCCATCAACCAGAGCAGTTGAATGGAACCACATTTGGTCTGGTAGAAAAATAACCTGATTGTTTGACTATGTTTACTATACAAAGATGATCAAGTTTGACAGGTGAAGTTCAAGGAAAGTGTACCTCATATATATCTTCCAAAGGTGAATGCTACTCAATATGTACCTCTGATTTACTTCAAAGTTAAATTCCTCGTAACAGTTCTGACATCTTTAGCAAATTGCAAACTACAAAGACAGGTTCTGTTGAAATCGTAGGTCAACATGTAACCCAACATGAAACTGCTATCGGGTTACAGTAAAAGTTTGGAACAAACTGTTGAAAAAGTGCCATCAACGCAAGTGCACATTCTAGATTTTTGGTAGAATTGGATGAGGTGTTGACTTGCCATATGCGGGAAACAGCATACGTTTTTTTCTCTCAGTCCTGAGAGTCAACGAAAACAGTCTGTTTCATGAGGCCGTAGGCTGAGGAAACAGGCTGTTTTGGTTGACTCTCAGGCCCTCAGGTGAAAAATGTATGCTGTTGCCCTCATGGCCAGTCAATATGTGTATATGTTGCCCTCATGGCCAGTCAATATGTGTATATTGACTCGCGTCGGAGTCATTCACTTGTAATAAATAACAGGTATCAAGTGTGAGGCTACAACATGGAGGAAAATTTCAGAAAATTTATTTTCCAGTATAATTAGGAAACTGAAAAGCCACAAAATCAATTTCCTCTTTGTTGGATTTCTTTTTCACTGACATAAAAATCACCTGTATTATCTTTTTTTTACAGGATTATATCGATACCTTCAAGGGAAATTTAAAAGTCTGGCCGATTGTTCAGCTTACAAATTTTTATTTTGTACCTTTGCAGCACAGGTAAGGGAAAGATGGAGATTTCATTTATTGCTTTATTTGTCTTAAGGTAGTATGCACTTCAAAATGACCCTTCTTAAAATTTTTGATCAAACTTTCCACACACAAACTTTAAACCATCCCTTCCAAATCAAGAATAAAATTTTGGGTTCACTGTGCAAATTTTGTTACTATGGAAACAAATTACTTTAAATTTGCAGATGTTTGAAATTCAAAATGGTTGCCAACCCAGTGTTAACTTGATGGGAAAAAATTAAATTTTTGATTTTGACAAAAGTAAGATGGTGGAAACTTTATTTACTCAAAGAGCTTCAAAATGAGAAGCCAGAAGCAGTAGATCAGAAGGGTATTGTAGCAAGAGAAAATATCTGTCCCAGTTTTAGTTCTCTGATGAGAATTACACCACTGTCACATCTTGCCAAAAGGCAGAGTACTTATACTGCTATCAAACCATGAAATTGGATTTGCATCAATCATTTACAGGTTTTTAACCCTGTCATCACCATGGTTTGTCCAAAGCCATTGTTAGCTCCGCTGTCAGCAACGCGGAGCTTATCAAATAGGTTGATTTTCCATCGTCGTGCGGCGTCTCTGTCATCGTCGTCCGTCAACAATTGCCTTCTTCTCTGAAACCGCAAGTCCAATTTCTTTGAATTTTATATGCAAGTTCAATTGGGGTGACCTCACTTAAGTTTGTTCAAATCGTGGTGAAATTTGCATATTTGTATTTTTGGGGCATTTTTTGGTGTTTTTGGTAAAAAAATCTTCTTCTCTGAAAACGTTTGTCTGATTGCTTTGAAATTTGATGTGCAGCTTACTTAGGGTGACTTCAGTCAGATTTGTTGAAATCGTGGTGAAATTTGCATATTTGTATTATTAAGGCAATTTTTGTCATTTTTGGTAAAAAAATCTTTAAAAATCTTCTTCTTCAAAACTACTCGTCAGGTAGCTTTGATATTTAGTACTTATGTGCCTGGGGATGATCTTTTCAGATTTATTCAAAATGTGCAGAAATATGCAAATTTGCATTTTAAAGGCAATTTTGGCCATTCTTGGTCAAAAAATGCATTTCTCAAAAAGAACTGGTCAGATAGTTTTGAAATTTGGTATACAGGTTTCTATAGATGAACTTAGTAATATATATTGAATTTCTGTTGAAATCTGTAATCTTGTATTTTTGGGGCAATTTTTGCCATTTTTGGTCAAAAAGTGTGTATTTCCAAAACTACTCATCTGATAGCTTTGAAATTTGGTATACAGGTTCCTACAGATAAACTAAATGATATTTATTGAAATTATGATGAAATCTGCAATTTTGTATTTTTGGGGCAATTTTTGCCATTTTTGGTCAAAAAATATGTATTTCCAAAACTACTTACTGATAGCTTTGCAATTTGGTATACAGGTTCCTACAGATCACCTCAATGATATTTATCGAAATGATGATAAAATCTGCAATTTTGTAATTTTGGGCCAATTTTTGCCATTTTTGGTCACAAAAATGTGTATTTCCAAAACTTCTCATCTGATAGCTTTGAAATTTTGTATACAGGTTTCTATAGATGAACTAAGTAATATATATTGAATTTCTGATGAAATCTGTAATTTTGTATTTTTGGGGCAATTTTTGCCATTTTTGGTCAAAAAATGTGTATTTCCAAAACTGCTCATCTGATAACTTTGAAATTTGGTATACAGGTTTCTATAGATGAACTAAATGATATTTATTGAAATTATGATGAAATCTGCAATTTTGAATTTTGGGGCAATTTTTGCCATTTTTGGTCAAAAAATGTGTTTCTCAAAAAGTACTGGTCCGATAGCTTTGAAATTTGATATGCAGGTTCCTACAGATGAACTAAATTTGATCTTTTGAAATTATGATGAAATCTGCAATTTTTATTTTAGGGGGCAATTGTTCCCATTTTTGGTCAGAAAATTTTATTCTCAAAAAACTACTCATCAGATAGCTTTGGTGACATGTTCCTAGGGATGATCCGATGTGATATATTCAAAGTATGATGAAATCTTCAAATTGTGTATTTTTGCAGCTATTTTAGCCACTTTTTTCTGGCCACTGAATTGAGCTATCAAAGATTTCCACCTTCTTCATCAACATGTGTGAAAAATGGTTATTCTCTACATAAACACAGCGGAGCTATTATGGCCGTTAGGTCGCTTGTTATCAATGGTGATTGTGGACCAGTTCATAGGGAATGGGGAGGGGGGGCTATAAAGGTTACATTTTAATATGTAAATTAAATCTCTTGATGTAACCATGGTAACAACATCAGCCTACAGTTAACTGCTAGTGACAATTATCACTAGGTGACATTGCACTCCACAAATACACATTTTTTCAAAGTGATATTTCTTATCAAAGATGACATGAAAACATCTTCATACTATATCTTTTCAACATACAGAGAATCTGAAGTTTAGCTCGGTAGCAATAGTTTACTGAAAGGATGAATGGGGTACATAATTGGAGTAGAAAATCTCTGTTATGGTATTAATGATAAAAGTCAGATCCTTGGTACTACCTTATGAAATTGAATCTCATTTAAAACTTAAGTTCATGTAGATAAAAATGATGGTTCTGTTTTTCATTATCTATTTTCATTCCTAAATGGCAGGGGTTGAAAGACATACATTCAAAAAAAGTGATTAAAACTATGATACGCAAAAATTAACAGTGTTTCCCCTGGGTTCCAAAATCTTGTAGCAAATTTGGCTAGAAGCCCTAAAAATTATTCGCCAAACCAGATATTCAATTAGCCAAGCCGATACCACTGATCTCAAATGACGTCATTTCTTTCTCATGCGTGCTACAGACAACGGCACGAAACCTGGTTCAGCATACTAGTTTTTTCAAACGAATCAGATATCCATTCTCGTAACAGTTTAAAAGTAAAATACCCTCAGACTTGATAAATATGTGCATTTTTTAGACTTCCAATACATTTACTTTACGTTTGAAGTTTAGCAAGCGAAGCTCGGACAGCGCACAGCATATCAATGGCGCTTGGGTCAGGGGTCATCATCAAAGACGTCAGTGTGTATTCACAGCCAGCTTCAATCATGCCATGGATCGCGGAAATCACGGATCATAAATCCAAATGTTCACATCTAGAACAGAACCGTAAAATATCAAATATATACCCTTTTGATATGGAGAAACATCTTTTTGTTTCACTGACGATCAAGTTAAATGCTCAAATATCGCGACAAGACTTGCGTATTTATTTGCACGATGTGAACGCGGAACTAGGCCGACTCGGCGGACGAGCGAGCGCTTCTCTGAAAGTCTGTATACGATGTCACGTCACAATACACCACGGTCCGTGATACACTGAAAATTGTCGCGAATTTATATTTAAGGAAGCCAATTCACACAAGTTTCTAACGCCAGTAAAGGTATTTTCTTGTTGGCACCACGAACATTTTCGCTATTCAGGAGTGCCTTACTCGCTCTACGTTCTAAAAAAATGTCATGCGTATGCTTTTGACCATGCATGCGCTACCTTCCTTTCCAAATTCACGATCGACTTTCCTACATTGATCATAAGTTTTCTTTCCATTTCATAGCTTTACTTGCACTTAGAATGTGTGTTGTAGGGGTGGTTCCCCCATATTGGTGGAGCAGCCAAAGTCAAAAAGGAAAGTTTGCCGTTTTGCTTAGTTTCACCGTCACTACGATCCTTCAATTCAATTCAGTGTTGACGATGACATGGCTGTCACTGCACGGAGTTATCTGTAGGCACACATTGCGCGTAGTCAAACCCAAAACTTCGCAACATTTTAGTCAACTAGTCATGATATACATGCGGTTATTGATTTGTGAGTTGTTTCGTTACAATTTTATTCATACTGTATGTGTTACAAATAGGATCTCCTGACGCATAAGGTCGGGGATGCACAGAGATAAAGCATTACATCTCAAGTTGAATGCAGGACATGTGCGCGCGGACAAAGTGATGACGTCATAGTGCAATTTTCGATTCGCAAGTTTGGCTAACTTTTGCCAAAATCTTCTTGCCAAACGCTACTTTTTCTCGCATTTGCGATTTGGCGAGCGGACAGCGGAAACACTGATTAAAATGCCTCCTTTTCAAAATGTAAGAATTTTATTGAAAAACAAAATTGTTTTGTTATATAGCATTTAAAGGGACAAAGTCGGCCATTTGTCATGAATTTTGTTTGATGCAAGATACTACTTATATTGTTTGACATGTTGAAAGATACTGAATAAATGGGTGACCATGCATATATTCGAACCCAGTTTTAGACATGATACATAAAACCATCACGAAAATGAATTAATGGTCATGACCATTAATTCATTTTCACAATGGTTTCATTTAATTTGTCTAAAACCGGGTTCGAATATATGCATGCTCACCCATTTATTCAGTATCTTTCAACATGTCAAACAATATAAGTAGTATCTTGCATCAAACA
This sequence comes from Ptychodera flava, assembly GCF_041260155.1. Taxonomy (NCBI): domain Eukaryota; kingdom Metazoa; phylum Hemichordata; class Enteropneusta; family Ptychoderidae; genus Ptychodera; species Ptychodera flava. The sequence continues at coordinate 22,157,991 of NC_091944.1, read as the reverse complement.
AAATTCATGAAAAAATGGCCGACTTTGCCCCTTTAATGAACAAAACTGTGACCCAGCGAGAGTGGAGTTAATTTTTTTGCAACATTGAAAATTGAAACAAAAAGAAGCCAGAAAATCGGGTGATTTTCATAAATTTAAACTTCTTTCACACCCAACTTTCAACTTCTTGTCATGCCAAAAGGTGAACCTAACAAATATTTTAATCATAGGTTAACAAATAATTGAAAATTGAACAAATCTTTGCAAGTGACTTTGAGCAAAATATGCTACAATATGTGCAACACTACCTTTATTATCAATTGGTTAAAGTATTCACTTCTTTCATTCTATTTCTTTCCAGAGTACTAGTGGTGAACGTAGTGGCATTATTTTGGAATTCATACCTTGCTTGGAAGGCTAATTTATAACGGTGGTTATAACTCCAAAACTTTGCTGTACTGATACTGGTAGTTTTTAGTGCAATGTTTCAATAGATTCTCAACAAAGTTATGACCTTTCTGTGAATTTTTCAGCAAAACTGTGGGTTTTTTTAAATATTTGACTGGTCACCCATGTATTAGAGATGGATGGAAGAAAGATCTTTTAAATATTTTTATCCAATATTTATGGAATAGTTTCACGATCAAGATTCAAATTTTCATCAAATATATTTTTTTTCTTTCTGAGAAGAATACAGTATGTGGTCCAGTCACCAGCTTCTGTACGTGTTTTACATTTTAATATCTTTCAGGGCATTTTGCCCATTGACTTTGGGTAAATTGCTGAAACATTACTGATTGTACAGTGTTGGTGGTCAGTTGCTTCATGTCTTCCCTTCAAAAATCGTAAAAATTATAAAAATTTTCAGGAAATGTTCATTAAAATTCAGACGCAAATTATACTGTATGTGCAAAAACTCCTCAATATTTGATTAAACGTTTGAAAAAATCCAGTTCGCTGTCGCAGAAACTCAGCTACCCTGATGCGTGCCGTCTCTCTGTTTACATTTGTCATTTGCAACTTTTTGTTGCAAAATATTGTCATGGAGAAATATGTATGCATCTTTCATTGACTTTGTGCAGCCCTAGCATTTTGTACATCCGTCAGTTTGTAGGCGTATTCTGTGAATGCGTCAACAGGTTGTTTTATACTGACTTGAATAATTCAATGTATTTTCAAGCATAACCCGACGTCATGAGAGAATATGTATGATCTTGAACATGACATAGAGTAATGTACTTCATGAAACAATTCCTCCAATATTAATGGCCCAGAAATCTTAAATATTGCCTTTGTAGACCTTTCGTGGTACTTTGAGTTATTGTACTGTACTTGGACACAGCTGTACCAGAAATGGACCACCAGAGTGAAGTAGGAAAGTTCACCTAACGACCCCTGACTCTTGTCCAGACTTGAAAAACCTTGTGAATCACACTGCTTGTAAAATAAGTATTTTTTGAAAGCATATTGAATACGGGCAACAGAGTGTACCAGTGTTGATATAGACTGGCATTTGCTTTTGTCAAATCTTTGTGTATAGGCAGAAAGCATGCTTTTCTCTTCCGTCCAATGTTTGGATTTTCTTGTTGCTGTCAATACAGTGGAAAATGGACCACTTTAAATGGAATTTCCCATGATCTGAGTTGTAAATACCACTTGAAAATTCAGTCACTTCACATGGTACATACATAAAGTGCGAAAATGCCACCTTCACACCCTTTTGGCTGTGTTGAAGGGCGCCCTCTGTGAATGGCACGCTGAAATATGAACTCCACACATAAGATATTTTCATTTTTTATCTGAGCCTAAATTCAGGGAAAGCATAATGGAATTAAGGAATTGGGTATATCAACAGCCTAATAGCACAAAAGGACATTTCTGAGTGAAGTTTTCTAGTTCTCTGGTGGTTCTCTTGGGATAACTGAATGTCTCACTTTCTTTCCCAAAGTGACAGAATTGTGCTTTTATGATCCACAAAATCAAGGGAAAGGCATTTATTTTTCAAAAGCAAGTTATGATTGCTGACAATATCTTAAAGGCAAAGGTTATGATGGCGTAGATTTTATATATGTATCCCATCATCTGATTTTCTTTTGCCTGTCTGCTGCAGATGTCTGAGTGTTGAATGTTGTTGAATAATGTTGTTTGCGCCTCTCAATAGAAAGGCTTCGACTTTTGCTCATATTTTCTGTCAGGAACTTTAAATCATTCCCTCTCAAAATCAAGAATAATAATTTCGGGTTACAGTGCAAATTTTTGCATTAGCGAAACAAATTGTCGAATATTTACCAACGCTTAATATTCAAAATGGCTGCCATCCCAGAGTTAACTTTACAGGGAAAAGTAAAATTTTCTAGTTCAACAAAAATAAGCCATCGAAAAGTTTAATTACTCCATGACCTTCAAAATGAGCCCTCACAAGTGATAGATCAAAAATGTGCTATAAAAATTTCCTGAATTTGTGTCTCAAGGTGTGTTCTACCTTAACCCTTTTCCTGCCAGACAGTATCACTTCCCTATCAGCCAAGTCAGTAAAAGGCGGTATTGAGCCAAAACATGACGTATTTCACCCACTTCTCTTGGTATGTTATAGCATCTTTAGTCCAAAAAATCAAGTTTACAGTATTTACGTTTTCAACAGCCTTCAAATGTACACTATTATGTTAATATACACCATATGGAATATGTTGTGTTACATCAATTTCAACCATCTTGACCAGATGGTGAAATATGGACTTGGCAGGAAAATGGTTAAAAAGAGATTGGCATCCGTAGATACATGTGAACCTTCAAGGCTTTTCTTGAGCCACTCACTGTAGAGATGGCGTTACTGCCACATTATGCTCACAACAGGGTATCTATAGAATGAAAACGTTATTTGATTATCTGCGGGGATTTTGGCATATAGTCAGGCACTTTAAATAAAATTCTTTGTTTGCCGTCCGTGTGCTGGTAGGTTTTCACAGAAAATTAAGAAAACAAACACAATGTTAACACTATTACAAATACAAATATCATTTTTTCCAAAAGAAACCATATAAAAATTGAGCTTTGTTAATACACTTTTGTTTTTTGTCTGTTTGTTTTCTAATTCCCTGGCTGGCTGGTAGGTTTTTCAAACATCCAAGGACAACAAACAGAATTTTCTTTAAATGGCCTCATTAAGAGAACAGTATTTCTATTTCTTCAACTTGCCCAGAAGATAATGCCAATAAACCCTTGTGAGTGCAATATGCATCAGACATGGTAAAACTACTTGTAGCAACTTGTACTTGAATCTAAAGGAAAACTTTGTATGGCGACATGTAAGTTTTGCCAAACTATGAATAAAGTTTTTGCCTATTGTATTAAATTTTAATAGGTATTTTAGGAAGGTAAATAAATTGTATGTTTTTTTCAAAATATGCATGCCACCAGTTGAATTTATTTATCCAACGCACCTCTCAACCCAATGTGGTTGAATATATTTATTATATGACTCTTATGTCAAATGTGGCACATTCCGTAACATTCAATGTTAAATTGCTGATGACGTCGCAGGATGTAGAGTCATTTGACTGAGAGTGAACTTGAATTATTTTCATCTGTACAACTTTTGAATTTAGAAATTATCAAGTAACAGGTTTAAACAGGAAATCCAGGTTTTAGAAACATGCTCAAAAAAAATTATAAACTGCATAAGTGATTGTCAATTCGGGTTCCCAGACACTTCGCACCAAAACCACTTCGCACCATACCATCTCGTCCCATACCATTTCGCACCAAAACCACTTCGCACCAAAACAACCTCGTACCAAAACCACTTCGCCCAAAAGTCATGTCCCCAAACCACTTTGCCTGAAACTTATCGCTGACTGGTAAAGCTGAAAATAACCACCTTTCTGTCATCCTGGGACTGAAATCTTGAAAGTGTACGCATTTCGCGAAATTGACATCGTGCAATTCCGCGCAAGGCCCTGAGTTGTAGCATTTGCGTGTTTCTATTTTCTTATTTCTATCGTTTATGGTTTCATGCAACATAAATGGTTCGTGGTAGCCAAAATGTCCTAACACATAACTGTAATGCTTCCAAGTTGCAGGTAAAAACAACCTAATGATACGTCGTAACATCGTTGTTTCAGGACGATTTGATGGTACTATACTTTGGGCAAAGTGGTTTTAGTAAGATGTGGTACTTGGGGCCAAGTGGGGTTGGGCGAAGTAGTACTTGGGACGAGGTGGTTTTGGTACGAAATGGTTTTGGGACGAAGTTGTGTGGGGCGAACTGGTTTTGGTGTGAAGTGTCTGGACCCCGTCAATTCGCCATTTGATGATAAAAATCATTCTATTTTTGAGTCCATATTTCATGTATTACATCAATGCATCAAATGAGGCTACGTTCACAAACACCTCTTGGAGTGTGGGGGTATGAGAGGAGAGATTTGAAAATATCGAGTGGTGTGTTGGGGGATAAAATATTTGGGGAAGTGTAGGGAGACTTGAAACAAAACAAGTCCCTGGTTGATATGAAATAGTTGATATGAAATATGTGTTGGGTTGTATCTGAAGTAAAAAGTCCTAAAAAGTAAATGGCACTGGAAAAAAATACAGGTATTTAATGACACCCTTAGGCATCAACCTGGATCACGTCCCATGAACAAGATCCAGTCTCTGTGTCTCAACAGAACAAGGTGTTTGTGAATGCTGCGTAAAACATTCAATCTCAGCATATCAGGTTTCTGAACATGACTGAAAGGTACATTGGACAGCATGCTTTGTCTCCCCTCTTCATGACGGGATGCAGCGTGCACTGGAGAAAAGAACAAGCACCTCACACAGCATATCTCCTATTCTGAAGAACACCTCTAAACCCCCATGTTCTACTAATTGTACATATCAGAGCTTGCCTAAGTCCACCCACAGGGGACACGTGCTTGTTGTTTATTTGTGTCTGTTTGTTTGTTTGTGTGTGTATGTTTTTTGTTTGTTTATTTATTTTTAATAAAATAACAGCGAAAAGCTGTTTTGTTAATATTTGTCAATAAAGAGCAGTTATTTGTTTGTTTATTTATTTATTTGTTTGTTTGTTGATACGTATTTCCGATGGTTAGGGTTAGGGTTAGGCTTAAGTTAGGGTTAGGGTTAGGGTTAGGGTTAGGCTTAAGTTAGGGTTAGGGTAATAGGGTTAGACTTATTCACTCCCTTATATATTGAGTCTCAATATATAGAGGGAGTGAATAAGCCTAACCCTAACCCTAACTTAAGCCTAACCCTAACCCTAACCCTAACTTAAGCCTAACCCTAACCATCGGAAATACGTACCAACAAACAAACAAACAAATAAATAAACAAACAAATAAATAAACTGCTCTTTATTGACAAATATTAACAAAACAGCTTTTCGCTGTTATTTTATTAAAAATAAATAAACAAACACAAACATACACACAAACAAACAGACACAAATAAACAACAAGCATGTGTCCCCTGTGGTCCACCTTCACACTGAACTAGATGTTTTCCCCCATGTTTTTTCCGCTGATTACACAGCTCCACTTGCTCTGGGTGATCATCATACATGTATTTGACATGATGTGACTGTCAACCATCGGTACGTTAAATACAATTGTGCCCCCTAAGAGGGTTTTAAAAGCAACCAGGTGGTCAGTTGACCATATTTCCAATATGGCAGATTTCTTACAGGTAAAACACATAAGGTTACAGGAGCAAAATTGAAGTTTTAGCATATACAGGAATTTAATGCCAGAAACAAACAGAGCTATCTACCATGACAGCAATTACATATGTGTAATAAGTATCTTTGAGATAGCCATCTCAAACTCTACACACTGAATTGCTGTGGTGAGAAGTAGACTTGTTTAGCCACAACCACAGTCCCTCTCGACTGTGCCACAATGCATTTCAATAGTGTACTTTGCCCCTGCATAAGCTAAAAGCTATTTAAGGTAGTGAGAATTCTCTGTTCATCAGGTTATCCATCCATGAAATTAGGCAGCAGCAAATCTGCTGATAGTTAGCCCAGTTTCATGGTTTTCAGCTAAATTACTGGTAGTATCAAAACTTTTCAGAGATCGAGGTGTATACTCACACAGCAGTTAATAAAATATAGCATGGGGCAGTGGGACCGTCATTTCAAGACAATTTAAATGCAAGTTACCGTCTGGGAAGGAAAATTGACCTAACCCGTGCATGATGAGGTAGCCATTTTTGTTCAAAGTTCTTTGGGGTGTAAACAGATTTTTATTTGAATCCAGCATTGGGTCAAACCAAGATACAACTTTGTGTAGACATTCAGAAAGAGGTCTTCGTCATGTGGTTTGCAACCTGTGATTTTTTTTAAGATATGTCATCATATTCATAAACATTTTGTGTAGTTTGACTTTGTACTTTTTCCCCCCTGCTTCCGACCATAAATATTGTATATAAGGAAATACTAGGTTTCAAATCCAGTGATCTCCCCAGGATTTTCTGATAGAGTGGCGGCTAATTTGCATAACAATAAATGTAATTGTTATGGTAATGAGTTTCTATTGTTTACCAAAAATTATAGAGTGGTGGCCACCACTCTATAATAGCTCTGGGGAGAACACTGAAATCACAGCAGGAAGATTGGCAGAAAGAAACTCGTCAACTGCAAATTCAGTCTGCTGAAAGCACCACTTTCCACAAGGACAGGAGCAAATTGTTACTCAGAATCCTCCTTCACCTTTTAGCAAATTTGGAAATTGTGACAAGTATACATAGACATCCACGCACCAAATGTTTAGTGCTTACCGGAAATTTTTGAGAGTTGTCCTGACAGCATGTGAAACCCAATCAGGATTTGTTCCTGCTCATGTAATGCCTCTTATATTGCTGTGGACAGACAGTTAAATGTGGGCCTGCATCCATCTCCCGCTGCTTGCAACTATGTAAGCAGTGGGAGATTTTGCTGGCTCAGAAAGTAATTCCCTTCCCACCTCTGTTAGTTTTGCTAAAAAAAATCTGTTTTCTCTAGCCCAAGAAAATGGTCAGGTTGCCCTTCAAAGAGTTCTGATGTAAATTTTGCAAGTTGGGTAGGCAGTGAAAGATTTAAGGTATAAAAAGTGGGCCTGTTCTACTCATGTAAATCTGTGGGGTTAATTGCGCACAGAGAGAGAGAGTTCATTAGCAGTGGCTAGAAAGACTATCATAAAGACAATTTATCATGCATATATTTACTTGTATTTATTGGAAAGTAAATGACACAGGCTAAGTTGCAATTTTTCTACAGAGTTATTTTCGTTTTTTATTTATGCTCAGTTTCACATAAAATAAAGATGTTACTGGAGTTTTCATTTCTCGTGGCTTACTCAATGGTACATGTTGACATTAACAAAAGGATTGGCTGCTTTTTCCGCCTGAAATGCTTCCAGTGTTGTTTACTGGTCAAAATCCAGGCGACTAAAAAGAAAACTATAAATCTAACATAAGATTTGAAATTTCTTTTGCACATGTGTTTGACAAAGCATTTCATTGAATTTGTTTCAGAGTTCGGTTTCTTTTGCTTATTGTCATCTGCAACACCAGTAATATGCTGTATGGAAAGTTGCCATCACTTCTTCTTGCCGGCCTTCTGGGCAGACTTTGTAGTTTTACCACCGATTTCGGTCTTTTCTACAGCCTTGATGACACCCACGGCAACAGTCTGCTTCATGTCACGGACAGCAAAACGACCGAGGGGTGGGTAATCGGCGAAAGATTCAACGCACATTGGCTTGGAAGGGATCATCTCTACAATAGCGGCATCTCCACTTTTCACGCTCTTAGGGTTATCTTCAAGTTTCTTGCCTGAACGACGGTCACACTTCTCCTTCAGCTCGTTGAACTTGCAGGCAATGTGGGCGGTGTGGCAATCCAACACTGGACTGTAGCCAGCATGAATTTCACCAGGATGGTTCAGCACAATAACCTGTGTGTGGATTGATCAGAAACAAGCTGTCAAACATAACATTACATTGTCAGAACTACCATTAGTGCCTAAAACATGGTACACTAGTCTTGTCCTGGAAAGGCTCCCAAATAAGGATGCCATCCCCAGCACGATGCGGTGCTGAAAGGCTGTGTTGAAGACATTTCGTATAGAACAGACATCACTGTACTGTGTGGGTATGCAAACCCTCTTGTTGATAATTTGCCTCACGACCATTTCACAAATTTAACACAGTCCTCACCTGTGCAGTGAAATTTTTGGCCTCCTTGGGTGGATCATTTTTGCTATCTCCTGCCACCATACCACGGCGGATTTCCTTCACAGACACGTTCTTCACATTGAAACCAACATTGTCTCCTGGGAGAGCCTCCGTCAGAGCTTCGTGGTGCATTTCCACAGACTTGACTTCAGTGGTGATGTTGGCAGGGGAGAAAGTCACAACCACACCTGGTTTGAGAATACCAGTTTCTACACGGCCAACCGGGACAGTTCCAATACCTGAAATGTATGCAAGGGATAATTAAAATGTGCAACAGACCTTCTCACTGGCTCTCCAAACGCAAGGTGGCAAGGATGGAGATGCACATAGGATTATCTTTATGCCTCAATGACAGTGACAGATATGCACATAGTTGCCAAATTGACTTGTATGAATTCTGCGAGTGTAATACCTTTGAAAACTCACCTCCAATTTTGTACACATCCTGCAGTGGCAATCTCAGCGGCTTTTCGGTTGGACGTTTTGGTGGAAGGATGGAATCAAGGGCTTGCATCAGGGTCTTGCCAGAAGCGTTGCCTTCTTTGCGCTCAATGTTCCAGCCACCGAACCAGCCCAACTGGTGAAGAAAATCAAATTGCAAATGTCAGTCATTTCATCACCAAACACCACAAGTTACCCTGTGTAGTGAGTTGTTTATCTAATACTCCAGGTGTAGCTTCCCCTACTTTTATGATTACTTTGTGAAATACTATTTGTGGACATCTACTCATCTTCTAAAGTGCTTCAGCCAAAATTTGGCAACTGTGGTTGGAACAGAATAATTTAAAGAAACAGACTTACTTTGTCAGACACCTCAAACATGTTGTCTCCATGCCAGCCAGAAATTGGTACAAATGGAACAGCCTTAGGGTTGTAACCAATCTTCTTGATGTAAGTGGACACTTCCTTCACGATTTCTTTGAAACGTGCTTCACTGTATGGTGGCTCTGTGTTGTCCATCTTGTTGACACAGACAATCAATTGCTTCACTCCCAAGGTGTAGGCCAGGAGAGCATGTTCACGGGTTTGGCCATTCTTGGAGATACCAGCTTCAAATTCACCAGTACCAGCAGCAACAATCAACACAGCACAATCAGCCTGTACAAAGATAGCAATGTGTCAGTATTTTTCACAAGACATTTCACCCTTTCACAACCATGGTTTGTGCCAAATCCATTGTTTTCTATGGTAAAGTTAGACCTGTACACAGGGAACTGGGGGTGAAAGGGTTAAGGTAGTATGTGCCTCGAAAGAAGTGAAAGACTTGCAGTTTTTTTCTCACTCTCCTCAAGGAATCTTTCAACCACTCTTTCAAAATCAAGAATAAAATTCTGGGTCATCGTGCAAATTTTGGTTCTTGATAAACAAATAACCCAAGATTTCTTAAATTCAAAGTAGCTGCGTCGCCATCCCTATATGTTAACTCTATAGACGGTTGGCCCATTCCGAGATAATCAAAATCCACTTGCGGAGAACCCTGCATTCATTGCCATGATATGGATCTTTGAAGAAGACAAAAGCTCCACATAATGCATGTTCATTGCTGCACGTGAAGCTCTGAACATTTTAGAATCGTGCTCCAAACTTGAAACAGAATCACTATATCCAACAATATGACAACAGACTCCAGTGTCGGATAAGAGAAATCTTTGCAATATATTTGAGAAAACCGTACCTGAGATGTACCAGTGATCATGTTCTTGATGAAATCACGATGGCCTGGAGCATCAATAACTGTGACGTAATACTTTTCAGTTTCAAACTTCCACAAAGCAATGTCGATGGTAATACCACGTTCACGTTCAGCCTTCAGCTTGTCCAAAACCCAGGCATATTTGAAGGAGCCCTTGCCCATCTACAGATGACAAAATAGCAACATCTTAGGTTAGCATCGCATATATAATTTTTGGGTACATTCAACATATTATACAAATGTCAAAAATAACACAAATATCAGATAACAAATTTGCTGAAAAGCTTCCACAGGCAAGTTAGGCACGACAAAATTTGTCTTTAGAAAATTGCGAATTTGGCACTGGCAAGTTTAGCAAAGTGAGGCACCTCTTCTGACAACATTTATTCAGACTTACTTCTTGAGCTTCTTTCTCGAACTTCTCGATGGTTCTTTTGTCAATACCACCGCACTTGTAAATGAGATGGCCAGTTGAGGTAGATTTACCAGAATCTACGTGACCGATGACGACAATGTTGATGTGGATCTTTTCCTTTGCCATGTTGGTTTTTGTGAGGGTTCAGAACGTGGAGATCTTACAAAAAAGCTGACTCTACTGTAAAATAAAATGAAAGAAAATTTGCAATTCAATATGCTGTGTCATAAACCTCCCCGTGACTGATGCAATAACTATGTGACCATTGGACCCTACTGATAATGACAGTCAGCTGAACAAAAGGACATGGAACTTCGTCTTCACAGTTTTAAAATTCAAAAGTCCTCTTCAATATTGGAGACTTTAAAATGAAATTTTCTCTGGAATGTTTCCCTCCGATGAGAATTGTCGCTTACACTGAGAGCTTTTACTTATCAGACCAGTCTGTAAACTTCAAAAAAATTGCGGCGACGTGAGGCCACCTCAACGTTTTAAGCTAAGCCGCGGATAGGACGGGTAACGATGATCAACTTCATTGAGTTGCTATGCACAAAATACTGAAAACACAACAACCATGCTGATCTAGACGATAGAAGAGACGTGAAAATTTCATAAAACATAACTCTACAACTCATGTACGGAGGTGAGAGAGAAGCCCTATCGGGGCCCCCTAGTCGCGACACGGCATGTTGAATATACAATAGGGCTGCTGACTTTAGCTACCACGTGGGCTAATTGAGAATACTGTGTGTATCACATTTAAAAAGACATTCAGATGCTAAATGATGGGAAGCAGTTGGGTGAGTTTTTGTCTGAAATTCTTACCACACCAAACCACAAAGAATACAATATGGACATTCGCTTCAAATCTGTTTTTAGGAGATCACCGCACCCAAGACGTCAAGACGCCATTTTTGTCACACGAGGCTTCCCGGTTCGCTTCTAACGACAAATTGAAAGTGCCGGTCTACTGTCTTAATATATGAGAAATTTTCGAAGTGTTCTGACCTGGAATTGCGTTAACATGCTAACGCTTTGGATCAGTTTACTTGATAATTGCTATGTATTGTGCAATATTCAACTACGCCCTTAGTAACTGAAACAAAAATGGCAAACCGGTTCAACCGGCTGGACGTGAAACTTTGCAAGATTTTCACAAAAACGTCATACAAATGAACTTTGCGACAGCAATTCTTCTCCCAAAGTTTGGAAAACGTTTGTTGGATTTGCTGAAGAGGCAGACTTTTTCAGAAAAAGTTTTTTGTCGAGACACATGCCTGAAATAGTTCCGACACGAAGAGTTTGAATGGCGTCCACTTTCGTGCTGAGACTGTGGATTTTGTTAACCGAATTCGTCTAAACCCCACGACCATCTGCGTCAAAAACACTAAATATGATCTTTAAAATATATGGTTAAGTGAAACTGGTAAGGAAAAGATCAGTTTTCCCATGTATGCTGATGATTTCGGCGGATTCAAATCCGACGTATAAAAATTCCACTTACCAGGTCTGTGCCACGAGTAAAAAGAGGACGTAGATGAGGAAGTCACGTGGTATATAAATACTTCCCTTAGAGGGGTCCTTAAAATGACGTCATTCAACAATGTAGTCGACCCCCTAGCTTGATTGCGCAATGTTGTAGTAAGGCTGCGATCGCTCGAGGAACGATGAGTGAGTGTCATTTTGATTGAAGCACGAGGACGATTATATCGATATGTTAGAGTTCTGGTTTCGTTTTAGTAAGTTTGTTCAGAATTCTATTAAAATTTGTTCACTTTTAAGTCTAATGATAACATATGAAAAGTTGCTGAGAGCATGCATCATTCGCAATATGGGAGAGACATAGGCCTACTTACGCAGAGGTAGTCAGGGAGCCGTCATTATTTATGGGCGGGGGGGTCAAAATAATTGCGTCAGGTATCAGAAATTTTGAGCACATCTCCCCGCAAATTTTTCAAAGAACACTGTGCGCCAATCCCAATTTTTTGGTTCGAAAATTTTGCCTGAACCCACCCCGTCCTTACATAGCGCACATGAGCGCGCGCACACTCCTCACACCTACATAGCCTACATGCATTATGTATGTATGTGTGTGTGTGTGTGTGTGTATGGATGTATGTATCAAAAACTGATACATTTGTATCTTAAAGTCTGTGACTTCTTAAGAATTAATCATTTATGACAAATCAGTGTTTGTAAACATGAAAATGTCTTTAAATCTTATGTTTGATATTAGGTTAGTTTATGAGTAACATGCGGTCAAATACATATTCTGTCACTGTCCAACGAAAAATATTCTTCTATGTCACCTTGAAAACAGAAGCAGAAACAAAATGGAACACAAGATACAATAGCAAAGATATGCCAATATCGAAAAAACCTGATAGATCATGCCGAGAGCATTTTTACAAACTATCTTTCCTTCGTAAAATGTTTTTTGAATAAATTTCGCTTTGTTTCTAACATTATTTTGCTGAAATTACAACTTTAAATTTTCAGTATCTGGAATATCACCAACTCAGCGAAACTTCAGTGACGCATTTAAGTAATGAGCTGTTCGTAAATCATGATAAAATGTACAGTACAGAAGGAAGTGATCTATATTTTACTCCGACAACATTCACAAAGCCTTCGATCTATCTAAACGTTCATTTGCGCTTACAGTGACCGACGCGTTGCCGACGAGACAGATTTGACGATAGGCAAGCGGCTTTGAATTTGACCAGACCGGGGGAGGGGTTAAGCAGTGGAAGTTTCCCTCCCGGCTCACGATGCTGCATTTTGAGAATATAATGTTGAAAATAGTGTCATTTTGGTGATAATTTTATCTGCCAATAATCTGGTATAGACTGAATCGCATCTGACCTGCAGTAGTCCAGTTAAAGTACAATATAACCCGTATCCCGCATTGTTCAAATTATTATCGGGTCAACTTGGTTACTTGCGTCCAATTGTTGCATTTGTCGTCTTAGTTGTGTAGCTTCATTGTCAGTATTGGAATGTGATAACCTACATTAGTAAATATATAAGGCATTTATAAGTTTGTGCGATGTAACTTTCTCAATATGAACGTACAAATAAAAATATAGTGGAATCGCGTACTCGCGACGCTGTGGTCGGAGTGGCGCTTCGCTATAGGAACGACAAGAAGCTTCAAATCATGGCTGCAAATGCGTGTTTAGAGCTAGACACTTCTCTTTCTGTCTGCCGTAGGCCTGTGTCACATTAGCCATTTTCATGAGCCCTATAAATGACCCTAGATTCTGGCTGTTTGGATTTTATGACGACATGCTTCCAAAATACACTTTTTCTGCGGGAAACTGGATTTGTGTGAACAGGCAGCAGAGTTTCGTTTGAGGATGCACCTAAATGTAGACTTGGTACAAGTCTGTGAATAAACGATGTGTTAGAGTGACTATAGAATATACTCTATACTCTACTCTGACTATATAATATACTCTATACTCTATACTCTGACTATATAATATACTCCTAGTATATTGAACGCCCCGTCCGGCCGGCCCATGTCATACATAACTCATACACTTACAGCGATTTTATCGAGTGCTGTTCTGCAGAAAGGAAGCTTAATCCTGATGAAATACTAACTCGGTTATGTGACGTGATATCATTATTTGATAATTATGATTTATTATTGTTAATAATTTAACTATTCATTTCCAGTTGGCCTGTGCTGATGTCTAGTCTTTGAATTTATTATATGCTTCGATACTTCTATGCCCACGGACTGGAGCAAGTCCACAGGAGCGCCAAAACACAGTATCTGAGTCTTAAGATAACCCATCATTCTCCTTTCATAATAGACCTTCCACTTTGACTTATCATAGTACTGTCACTATAGGAAAAAATGCGAGACAAGAGCGAGAAAATGACGCTTTCTCGCAATTGTTGAGAATCTGTCATTCTCACTGCTACCTGTGAGAATTCAAAAATTCTCACCGGTGAGCAGTGAGAAATGTACTTCTTGGTGAGATAATAAATTATCACCAAGCACTCTGAGAATGGTAATTTCTACGGTGAGAATCAACCAGGCTCACCATTCATTGGTGAGAATCAGCCAGACTTGTTCACTGGTGTGTTGGCTTAGTACTAGCATTGCTGTTCTGGCATACCCCCATGGTATTAGTTGGCGGGAGTCATGATGAATTAGCAACAACGTGATAACGAAATCAGATTATTTTAGGCACCGTCCCTCCAGTGGGTAGAGGGATGGTGTTTCAGGACATGACCAATGACCAGCGTGCAGGAATAATTGCCCTTGCGCATGCAGAACTTTTGTCAACAACTTTTGTCTTTCTTTATGCACACCAGTGAAATTTGTTTGCATTCATGTTTAGCTTGAAACCAGAATATTTATAAGTAAACACGCCAGCACTTGTTCACACCGCAGATTTTGACAGCTTGGTGGTACCTCATCGGAATAACATGCTAATTATGCGCTAATTTATTTATTTATTTACTGACTGGGAACAACGGGCTTTCGCGCAATTACAGTTCCAGCAAAAGACACAAAGAACTAACATAGAGTACAGCAGAGAAACAAAGAAAGCAAAAACGGAGAAAAAATCATTGGTGAAAACAGAGCTAAAACGAATAAACATTGTTTAATAAAAATCTGCGAAATTGTCCTGGTTACAATTAAAAATATCAAAATTCACATTTTTCAAAATAATTTTCAATTTTTTGTTATAATTTGTTGTAAAAATGCTGAAGAATGAAAGTGATTATGGATGCATGATTGGTTTAAATTGCTGTTTTGAGAACAGATTGCGAGAAAGCACATAAAAGCAGACGCGCTCGAGAATTTCGGAGCTGAACACACATTTTTGTAAAGGAAGGTCGCATCTATGCTCTTGTAAAGATGGAATGTTGAAAAAGGTACAGAGTTGGTTATAGTAACCAGATGAGTAGGTTATGCCAATTTTGCTGCACATGTATTTAAGAAATTTACTCTCAACTCTTTCAATACGATGAATGAGATCACAGTCCCCTATGATCTATCCCGCTCTTGGACTATGCGCCCCATAGACTTGTGTACATATGCCTGAGAAGAAGATCAAGGAATCTTCTTCTCGGGCATATGTACACACGTCTATGGGGCGCATAGACGCAGAGCAGAATAGACCACAGGTGACTGTGGACAAACTCGCGGAAACTCTTTTCTGCCCGCACATAGAGCATTTTTAGTTGCCTACTGGGCAAAAGTGTAAACTTTTCCCGCCTGTTCACGATCAAAATTGCCCTCCCGTTGATACGACCAAAAAATGCTAGTGTACCAGTAAAGAAAGAGCTTGAGAACAGCTTCCTTGGCTGCCCCTATCCCGAACTCTCCCCTTTGTTCTTTCTATAGCTTTCGTTGTTTCTAATTAAGAAAGGTGTAAATCAGGCGATAACGTCCAACAGGGTGGTGCGAAACGGGTGATAAAAAGCCCCGGGATGTTTGTTGATTCTCTTTTGATACGCAACTGTGAAATGATGGTTTTGGCGACTTTTCTCGGCTTGTGATGATTACTATAACGATTCAATGGTAAATGTTTGCTTATATTCCCACGAATTTGCCAACAGGAATCGTACTCCATGACAAAGGTGTAAAGCCCGCGCGATCAATCATAGGCAGCAGAGAGGAGCTGTTTATGAATAAATGATGCAAAACCACCCTATCATGTGGCCGATCATGTAAAATATGACCCCCATATTAAATCCTCTTTTCTAATGTGTGACCTTACTTTTCAATTTTTTTTAAACAAAATGACCCTCCCCACCGTACCACTCTTATGCATAGTCATTTAAGGGACCCGTAAAGCTCGGTCCAAACGTACATGCATGGATGTGCCTACAGTCCTTTGAGGGACTGTGGTGTACCAGATCTTATGATACTGGTATTTTAATGGTATTCGTGTCGCGACACTTTTGTTGTTGTCGGTATTTTTTTTACTTGAATTTCTTTGTAAACCATTGATTCAAACAGTTGTTTGTTACGTCACGGTCCCTCCACAAAACCGTGATTACGTCCATGTCTGGTCTAAGTATTGTTCCCTAAAGAGCCGGAGGGTACGTTTCATCAACACAAATGAATGGTTCTAAGATTGTTTTCACTATTATCTTTGTTTCAAATAATCGTTGTTTTGAACATGGATCTATTTTTGTACATACATATTTTGACGCAGTTTGGATCAGCTGCTGTTGTATATTCCTGTTGGAACATGATTCAGCCAATCGAACTGTTTGCTGGATATCCAGATGCCCACTCCATGTATAATGATGTGCGCCCTCAATCGGTGACTTTCACCACAGATAGTTACTGGCCTCGCATATCAACTGACATATCAACTTCGCCCAACTAAGTACGATTTTGCAGCATAGACAGTCGTCTTCCCCCTTCTACTGTCTATGATTGCACACACACACACAAAGAATTAAAAGGATGAAACTCAGAACGCAAGCAGTTCAAAATGGCTGTGACAATTCAGAGGCATCATGTGAAGACACATATAGAACAAACAACCAAGCGGCCGATAGAGCTCCGCTGTGTTTATGTAGAGAATAACTATTTTTGACACATGTTGATGAAGAAGGTGAAATCTTTGATAGCTCAATGCAGTGGCCAGAAAAAAGTAGCTAAAATAGCTGCAAAATACACAATCGAAGATTTCATCATACTTTGAATATATCACATCGGATCATCCCTAAGACATGTCAACCACAGCTATCTGATGAGTAGTTTTTTGGAGAATAAAATTTTCTGACCAAAAATGGCAACAATTGCCCCCAAAAATAAAATTTGCAGATTTCATCATAATTTCAAAAGATCAAATTTAGTTCATCTATAGAAACCTATATACCAAATTTCAAAGCTGTTAGAGCAGTTATGTTATGCTATGTTATATCTATTTATTTAAGTGTCATGTGTGGTCTTAAACAGCTTGGTTGCCTCACCCAGCCCCAAGGGCTTACAAGACACGAAAACAGTATATTTTGAGAAACACATTTTTTAACCAAAAATGGAAAAAATTGACCCAAAAATTCAAAATTGCAGATTTCATCATAATTTCAATAAATATTATTTAGTTCATCTATAGAAACCTATATACCAAGTTTCAAAGCTATCAGATGAGTACATTTGGAAATACACATTTTTTGACCAAAAATGGCAAAAATTGCCCCAAAAATACAAAATTACAGATTTCATCAGAAATTCCATATATATTACTTAGCTCATCTGTAGAAACCTGTATACCAAATTTCAAAGCTATCAGACCAGTACTTTTTGAGAAACACATTTTTTGACCAAAAATGGCAAAAATTGCCCCAAAATTACAAAATTGCAGATTTCATCATAATTTCCACAAATATCATTAAGGTGATCTGTAGGAACCTGTATACCAAATTGCAAAGCTATCAGATGAGTAGTTTTGGAAATACACATTTTTTGACCAAAAGTGGCAAAAATTGCCCCAAAAATACAAAATTGCAGATTTCATCATAATTTCAATAAATATCATTTAGTTTATCTGTAGGAACCTGTATACCAAGTTTCAAAGCTATCAGATGAGTACATTTGGAAATACACATTTTTTGACCAAAAATGGCAAAAATTGCCCCAAAAATACAAAATTACAGATTTCATCAGAAATTCCATATATATTACTTAGTTCCTCTATAGAAACCTGTATACCAAATTTCAAAACTATCAGACCAGTTCTTTTAGAGAAATACATTTTTTGACCAAAAATGGCAAAAATTGCCTTAAAAATGCAAATTTGCATATTTCTGCACAATTTGAACAAATCTGAAATAGATCATCCCTAGGGACATATGTACCAAATATCAAAGCTATCTGACTGGTAGTTTTGAAGAAGAAGATTTTTAAAGATTTTTTTACCAAAAATGACAAAAATTGCCTTAAAAATACAAATATGCAAATTTCACCACGATTTGAACAAATCTGACTGAAGTCACTCTAAGTAAACTGCATATCAAATTTCAAAGCAATCGGACAAGCGGTTTCAGAGAAGATGATTTTTTTACCAAAAACACCAAAAAATGCCCCAAAAATACAAATATGCAAATTTCACCACGATTTGAACAAACTTAAGTGAGGTCACCCCAAGTGAGCTGCATATAAAATTTCAAAGCAATTGGACTTGCGGTTTCAGAGGAGAAGGCAATTGTTGACAGACGACGACGGAAAATCAACCTATTTGATAAGCTCCGCGTCGCTGACAGCGGAGCTAACAAACACGACTGAAAGCCAGAGAGACTAGACACCCCCCCCCCCCCCCCCCCACCAATATGCCTTGTGTTTGGCAATGGACAAAAAATTAACGGTTTACCCACAGACAGTGGCGTGGCTTCAGTCTATGGTTTGCCACTGCAGCAAGTTAAAATTTGGCTTACTTTAGGCCAATAAAAATCAAAATAATTTACAGTACAAGTCATAACAAATTTCTATACTTTGTATACCTACTACAAAGTCCTGTGGGACAGAAGCGAACACAAAGTATTGTTTTCAACAAATTTATTCACTTTGTAATGAAACAAGGGCACAGTTACTGACTAAACCTTAAGAAAAATTATGCCTGGTGGCATATTTTGAACCAAAGTTAAAATTCTGATGGACAATTTGGAAAAACAGGAGGCCATTCCAAAGAAAAAATCTGTTTTATTTCCCAGTCTAAAAATGGAAAGATAAAGCACACATCTACTGTCTGCGATGCTGACTATAAATAATGATTTATTTACACACTTCAGAGAGCCACAAAAATGCCATGATGACGTTCTGTTAGGTATTCTTGATTTAGTCTAAAAAATGTACAAACAAAAGCGCCCTCTACGATGTCACCAGCTTGCCCTGATTACACCGGACATCTGATTTGCATCTGCTAAACTACGAAACTGAATCCGGCTGAGCCGCCATTTAGGAATGACACCCCTTGGTCTTGACGTGATAGCACAGCGCCCTCTAATTCTGACTGTGCTGCTGTCCCGTGGTAGGGCATGAATTTCTTGATCAGCCACTTCCTGTCAATGATAAAAGAAAAAAAAATTTCAAAAACTTACAAAAATTACTTTTTATATATTTGAAATATGGTGCTGTTGCTCTCAGTATTAATCACAATTTTGAAAGCCTGAATCTAAATATCAATATTAATCTTCAAAAGGATTGTTCACAGTTGCAGGTTTGCTACGTAACAATTACAGCTGCAAGCATGCAACAAGTTACATCTGACACTGCTGCTAGAAATTCAGACAAATTTTGTGTGTGTTGCATACATGGTGGTAGACTGAAAGATCCGTCCACTCAAGGATGATCCCTAAGCTCCCATCCTCTTACGACTGGACACGGTCTGTCACATGCGGCGGCGAGATGAAAGAAATTTAGTCACGCCCACAGCTGTTTCTGGTCGCTGTTTCTGGTCGAGACAGTGATTTTACAAATACTTTTTAACACACATATAATTGCTAGTTCTGTTTGTCTGCGAAATTAGCTAAACTCGCTGTCTTCCAAAGAGTTACATTTGATTTTATAAGTTATCTGCTAAATTCCACCTAAATTTATTTTTTTTTAAACATTAACAGAACATTTAATATTTATTGTTTTTTAACTTGAATTTCTCATGTTTGTAGCCTTGTGATGAGCACACATCAGATGTTTAACACAACTTCAATTAAGAAAAAACGGAATTAATTTATTGTGCATAAAGATCCATACCCACCTGTAGTTCTCTCGGTAAAATATTATTTTTCCTCAAGGAGTTGATCCGGAGCCTCTGAGCAGCGTGGTCTTTGACCATCTGTCTCCGTTTCACATCCTTCAACATCTCCAGTCTGCATAGTAAGTCCTGGCAGGTGCTGCACGGAGTGGGAGTCCCTGAACGGCAGGTTTGAAAAGGCTCTTGCAGCAAACCTGTGATGGTGTGATTAGACAGGAAAAAAACAATGCTTGAAATTACACAAAAGAGCACATTGTACAATATTCCTGAACGGGTGTTTTTTGGACCAAGTGGCAAGCTATTTTGATTACTATACTACCTGAACACATCCTGCGATTGGGCCTTATAACACATCTTGCAGAGTGTATGGATAAATGTAAGAATCACAAAAGGGTCATGAGGCGTAATTAATCAAAACAAAAGTTTAAATTGCTTATGTTATTAATGTTTTATTAATACAGTTATAAATCAAACATTTTTGATGAGCAAGGCTTCATTTCTGCAATCATTGTATACTTCTGTTAATAACTGTACTAAAATCCTAAACCATTTTCAGAAACTGCAAAATTCGCACAATTGTACAACAATGCACATTCACAGTGTTGCCTTTGCTGTGTACAGTGACAGCAACACTGCTGTGAACACGCATATTACATTACACCACAGTCCCTCCATTGCATGCTATACCAGCAATGGTGCCACTGAATTTGGCATAGATTCTGAATATTTTTAAAAATATCTGGTGCAGTTAGGTATTTACGTAAGAATCAATCAATCAATCAATCAATCAGCAAAAGTTTATACAGCACCAAAATCCAAAACAGAAGTTTTGCTCTGTGACGCTCAATGGTTAAGCCACACTGTATGCTCTGGTGAACATGTGAGTTTTCAGCTTTCTTTTGAAAGTTTCTAAGTTTGTAGATTCTCTGATGTCAAGTGGTAGTGCATTCCATAGTTTAGGGCCAGCGTGAGAGAAGGCACGGCCACCATAGGTTATGTTTTTGTAGGTTGTGCAAGTTAAAAGTTTCTTGGTAGAGGAGCGCAGTGTGCGTGTGGGAATATAAGGCTGGAGTAGATCACTGATGTATGCAGGCGTTTGGTTGTGGATAGCTTTGAACGTTAACAACAAAATCTTGTAGTCAATCCTGAGACGAACTGGTAACCAATGGAGACGGGCCAGAACTGGAGTGATTGGTGTGAATTTCCTGGTGCGTGTGATTATCCTGGCTGCAGCATTTTGCGCTCATTGTAGTAAAGAAATAGTGTTATCCGGAAGGCCTTACAGAAGGGGAGTTGCAGTAGTCGAGTTTGGCTGATAAAGTTGCATGTATGATAATTTGACATGTCTCGTTACTAAGATACTATAATGACAGAAATATTACATTTTTTATCAGGAATGTTCGTATAAATTTCTCGATAACATAAAAATTTAAGCTTTATTATACTGCACCGGATATCCGAAATATTCAGAATCTATGCCAAATTCATGCAATGCCAGTAATGGCCCATGGTGGAACCACACTAAAAATTGTTCATCTTCATTGACATAATTGCTTCATACAGACGTTCTTCTTCTGGTTATTTTAATTTCATGAGGCTATTTACGTCAATAGAACTAATTTCCAGTCTGCTGCATTGCAGAGGCCTCGCTTCTACCTCTTTTTATAGTATCAAGCTCTTCCTCAACGGCTCGTGTTGGCACAAACAGTCAGTAGACTGTAGTTGTGGCATTAATGGTTGCAGTTTGTTAACTGATGCCTACACATGCGCCTGCGGGGCTTCACATAAAATACTTCACATTTCAGATTGTCTATCACATCTAGAAACTAACCCTTCTCTCAACCGTATAGTATTTATATTTATTTATCGGTTTAACGTTGTAACTGGAAGATCTTACCTTCAGAAGACTACATGACGATGCCAGATGATTTCTCATCGCCGGTACACGTACAGCCAGGGCGGCCATGATAGATCTCTAACGTCGGCCGTTGGTGGCATACTCAACGAGCATATCATGGGTCAAAGGTTATGTAACACTCGCCATACATACTTTTTTCATTCACTTGTTTGCTCTCTTACAGCCCAACACTCAAGAGGCGGATGCAGTGTTTTTTCATTGGAATAAATACTAAGTTCAGTACAATCCTGAGAGTACAGTGCATCATGCCACAGTCCTTCAAACCGTGATCAAACATAAAGTCCGATGTCCATGAGTGCATGAACCAAAGTGACCTCACCGTGACCTTAAAGGCGCCCTTCTCCATCCCAGGTTCTCGCATTAGCAAATGTGTCAACAGCCCATTAACAGTTTGTCATTCTTTGTTTTCCATTGAATATTTCATCAAGTAAATAATAAATAAATAAATAAATAATCTGATAATTGAGTGGGGGCTTTAAGAAGATTGCCCCCCCCCCCACCACACCATACTGTATCAAACCGTTTTGATGTTCTTCCTTCCTAATTTCTCAGCGTAGATATTTGTTCATGAGACTGAGCTATAGATCCTTTTGAAAAACCATTAATATTTATTCGAAAAATTCACATAACTTGAATTTTTAAATTGACATTTTGAGATAAATATTGATAAACACCAGTACCACAAATGACCACTCAGAAATATGAAATATATAAATGGAAGAAAAATAAGATGAAGGAAACTAAAGTTGCAGTAAATTGAAACAACACAGAATTCGAAGAAACATCCCACCTGCACACTGATAAAATTACCCTTAAGGTAGAATGCACCTTTGGAAAGATATTTGGACAAATGTTTTAAATACTTTTCTAGTCTACCACTCGTGGAGGCTCATTTTAAAGCTCTTGAAGTAGGACAAATTTTCGCTGTCTTTATTTTTCAAAAATGAAAAACTGTATTTTCCCCATACAGTTAATATATATAATATAATAATAATACAGTCAAATATCAGTAAATATTCGGTAATTTGTACCAAAGCTTGCACAGTGACCCTTGATTTGGTAAGGGAATCATCGACGGTTTCATTTGAGGAAAATTTGAGTAAAAGACACATACAGACTTGTGTTTGAAAGAACTGAAGTACCATATTGATGATCTTTCCTTTTTTCTACTATGATAATCTAAATATCAAATTTTCATGTCTACTTTTTATTTAAGTAGTTCACCAAAACATGACAACATAGAAAGCAACTTAACCCTTTCACCACCATGGTTTGGCCCAAAGCCATTGTTATCAATGGTAAGTTTGGACCTGTTTACAGGGAATTGGGGGTGAACAGTTTAATGTTACTTTGAATGTCCAAAGCGTTATTTCAGAGTTCATAAACTGAGAGATAAAAGTGAAAGTGACTACTTTTTTTGCAGTTTTGAAATTTCATGAGTAAAAATTGTCCTGCATTACAAAGTATTTATCTTTTCTTCCAGAGGTCAAAGTTCAAAGTTCACACATTCAAGGTTGAATTTATTTGCAAACTGACTCAAAATTTTTGACGAATTTTTCTCCCACAGATACTATTTGACTTTAAAAGTTACAGCTCTAAAGTGGAAAAGGGAAAATTGTAATGCCGTTTCAATAATTTTCAAAAGTCATACTTTTGCTCCTGCTAATATATATACCCATTGCACCTTTTGAATGAAGCGGAATTTTCTGTTTGAAAGTTTCATGTGGTTTCTATGGAAAAGTTTTCAAAGATATGCAATGAGAATAGTTTGCAGACATAGAAAAATAAGATGCTAGTGCGTTTGTACGTACTGTATAGAAGAGAAAATATTTCTGTCATAGAAGAATACAATCACTGAGCAAATATTAGCCCCTTGCAGACATTGCTGTCCAAAGTGGTAGAAATTAGAAACCAGAAATCAAGGACACTGCAATGTGAGCTGGATGAAAATAAAATCCACTTTGAAATCCAGATTTTGGTTTTGAGAATGGCTGTACTAATTTTACCAGCAAAAGTACTTACAAAGGATGTTTTCATTGGAAATATTTTTTTTCAGACAACAAATGTTTCTGCCAACTTTTGCTACGTAGGCAAATATTTCAATGGAAAATCGGTCGCTTGAGGGCGCTCTTACAAGACCCTCTCACAAGCAATTGACAAAGTTGATGATAAATACAGATTATGGCACTATACCTCAAGTAAATAACTCTAGAACAAAGTGCTAAATTTGTGTCATGACCAAATACATGTACATCATACGCTGAAGCCCTATTAGTTGGTAGCATCCTAAAGAACATGCTTGCTTTTGCAAAACAATGTGACACAGGTATACCATACTTGCATTGAAGCTAAATATACTCAGCATTTATGAGTAGTTTTGCACTATTGGTATACCCTGCCTTGCATGCTTGCATATTAGATTCTGCATATTCAAACTACAAGCTTGTGAATTCATTCAAATGGATCTACATGTACTAGCACGCAGCTAACTCCTGCAGTGCTTGAGCAAATACGTACTCCAGTGCAATGCTTAAACTGCTGTACCATATATCACCAGATATCAAAGCTGACTGAAGTTCGGGACTCGCCGCTGCTAGAAAGCATTAGAGTTGCTTGGGTGAAGAATGATCCGCATGCAAATGAGAGCATGCTACAGCAATCAGCCAAATTACTGAGTGTTTGTTATTTGAACAAATGCTTAGACTTTCAAGTAGTTGCAAACTGCTACAGCATATACAGGAAGCTAACTATACTGTGAGAATGCTGACAGAAAGGATGGTCTGTGATTTGTAAATATTCACCATTTATAGTGAGTCATTATCATCGACTTTCTTCAGCATTAAAGCTGTAATGTCTCCACTCCAACATGTAGCTTCTCCAATGTCAATCGTGCTGCCTCGGAAGGTAGGGCACATTTACACCAGCCAATTTTTCAACAATCCCATACTCTCCACTTTGATTAGGAGACCACCTGTAGACATTACAGCTTTAATGTATTTGGTATCAATATACATTAGCACTACATTGCAAGCAGAACAGGCAGCCAAGCAGGACGAGTTTCAGGCTGTGAATCAGTAATTCTCCAGGACAAAATTGCAAATATTGCTCACTGAAACCACGTATACATCACATAGTTGTAAATAACATAATCTTCTCAACTTTGCCATTGTTTAAAAAAAACTGCAACCTGCAAATACTTCCCAATAGGTTTTCTTGAATATATTATAAATTCTCAAACACATGCAAGATCTTTCTTTTAGAAATAAAAGCAGAAATACTCAGAGAAAAAATCTGAGGACCAGAAGACATTTGTGGCAAAGATACACAAGTAATAACAAATCCACCATTTAAGAGCATGCAGTTGACATGCTGATAATAATAAAAGATGCCAAAATGCCATAAATGATAAAATTTATAAGGATGAAACTGCTAAGCATGCATTCATTATTGGATTCAAAAAAAGTTTACAGAAAAATCATCACAGAACCATGGCAACATTGGGTTGCATGATGACGATGTCTTCTGACAATAGAGCAGAGAGAACATTTCACATATATTCTGAAAATGAAAAAATGAGAGAGAAAAAAAAACAACATCAGGAAAAAAAAGCCGAATTGAAACTCCATGCAATGGATGGGTGACTGACAAAATATGATATGGTACGTGCGATATTTATCCATTTCTGTTATAATACAGAAGATATTTCCATCCCAATGCAAGAAGTAAATATTTACAAATAATGATTGGATTCTAGTAATATTTGAATAAGAGAACAAACTACTCCAAATGTATTTATTATTCCAACTTTCAAACTGTTTGGTTGTAATTCTCTATTTTACCTCCACTGTGAAATATAAAAATTCGATTTTTATCAAAAGAAATATTTGAAATCTATCCATGAAGACCTTACAAGACGAGCTTTGTACATGAAGTATACAATCATGGTATCTGTCGACGCAAGAATATATCTCAACTTCAGTACTCAGCACATAGGATGGTGGAATATTCAAATTCTTCACAAAAATTGTTAGCTGTAGAGCAAATGGCCAGTTATCACAGGAACG
The DNA here is from genome assembly GCF_041260155.1 of Ptychodera flava. Lineage (NCBI taxonomy): Eukaryota > Metazoa > Hemichordata > Enteropneusta > Ptychoderidae > Ptychodera > Ptychodera flava. Next base: position 22,131,978 of record NC_091944.1, on the reverse strand, counting down.
CACAAGACATTAAAATTCACTTCTTAAGAAATGATGGTACGTTAGTCTTTTGACACATGCTGAAAATAAATTAATTTGATGAGAGATACTAATTGTTTAATTACAACCCCACGCAACAGGCCCCACTCATCCACACTTGCACACACTGTGGGGCTCTCATACACAACTCTCTGGATGGAACTGCAATGCAGAACTTGACACGCATTCAAAATCATGGTCGCCTGGTGCAGAAGCGATGCAAGCCTAGCTTAAAATACAGACTGCTGGGCATGTTCATTCAATATGTTTACAAACAATTCATTTGTTTACAAACTATACACTGTCAGGTAGTTTGGCACCTAACAGGCGTAACTGTTCAAATAAACAAATGCAAAATTTATAGACATTGGTGTGTACGTCAGCACTATTTGTACACCTGCTGACCATGGCTCAAGGATTACATCTCTCAGTTTCAGTAAATTCAGTAAATTTATATTTGAGTTCGAAATGCTGTATACAGCTGAAATTACAATGTGCCATAGAATACTGTAACTCTTTCTCAGATTTTTATTGACTGTGAAGGAACTGTTAAATTACAAAGCTTCCTAATCAACGATGTTTTGAAAGTTTGAAAAATCAGAAAATCGAGCCCTCTAAATTGTACACGAGTTACAATGATACAGAGGTCTTGAGATATCTGAGATGTTGACGTAGACATGAGTGCAAATACAGTAAATGTCAATGATTGAAAAAGAGCAAGAAAGGAAATCTCAAAAATACTGATTTCTTTTTTAGTGGCCTACACGTATATATATATATTGGTCATCACAGAACACACACGTTCATGCATGTTGGATGTAAAGAGATACTCATCACACTGTTAGAGAACTAGCGACTATACTGTAGTAATCATGTTCATAAAAAGTTTCTGAAATCTGCATCTCTCTTGATTAGTTATCTTGTCGACATTTTCCAGTTGGTATATATGCTCAGTAGCTGTAACTTTAGATAATTTTTTTCTGCTATTTTTGTTTTTCATGTCAACTTCAGTTTCTTGTTCTGCTCCCTAAAGCATGTGGAGATATACAGTATTTGGCTTTTCAACCAAGCCTGTACATGTGTGGACAGGATTGTTATCGTTGACAAGTGAATTCTGGTCTGGACTGGGATTCATACGTAAACAAATAACAGTGCATTTTACATGTATAAGATGTTCTGTTAACATGCAAAACGGTGATTCGACATGCCTTGGTGAGCAGAACAAACTTGTAGTTGATAAACAGAAAACTAGTGAAAAAATCATCAAAAAGATACAGCTACTGACCCTTTAAGGTTGTATGCACCTCGCAAGCAAACTTTCGGCAATGAAACTTTCAACCACACTCTTTGAAAATCAAGAATAAAAATCAGGGGTCACTCCACAAAGTTTGGCTGCCATCCATGTATTATCTCTATGGAGAAAAATAAAATGTTTAATTTTTTGAAAACTAAGACAATGAAAAGTTTTCTTATATCAAGAGCTTTAAAATGAATCCCCAAAAGTGGTAGATCAGAAAAGAATTGTAAAAGTTTGAGAGTCCGAATATCTGTCCCTGAGGCGCATTCTACCTTAAATAAAATGTACTATGGCTTTTTTATTGCACAGAATGTCATTAAGAGTTTATTACAAAATGAACATGCACTCTTTCAACTATTTTCACTTTAAGTTTCATCAGCACTGCACAGTCCATGGCACAACACTGTAATGTTACCTTGAAACACTATGGTATACACTTGTTAGATACTGGAACACAGCAAGCCGAGTCTGAATCAAGTTTCATGATACAAGTGTAAAATGTAGAACACACAAAGTCACTTTACGGTAAGATAACTAACATTTGGAGTTTGACAGCCTCATACAAAAAAAAACTCTGAAAAGGTACGTATTAGTGGCAAAAATTCAGTTTCTATGTTGCTTGTATAATATGTCCTTCTGTAAAGACACTATGTACACCACAACCTTGTGGAGCACCTGACAAGGTCACAACTTTTTATTTATATTGAAATGGAACATAAGTTGAAAACACTTCATTCATGATGTCAAGGACAAACGCATACAATTTCTAATTTGAACATTTGTGAGAACCTTGCAAAAGCACACAGCATAGACTCAAACACCAAATGGTATTTCCCTATTTTTACTAAACAACAAAAAATAAAATTCTTCTTTGGAAGCCCTGAAGATGACGCTGTCTATATAATTTACATTTAATCAGCAAAATAACAATTCTAAACTTGCACATTTGTACTTTTGACATGATATATTTGAATTTCCATAAGACACTGACTATGGCAAGGAGCTACTTAAGATGTTTCAACATCTTTTTCTTATAATTTAATCATATCAACATTGTTGGCAGAAATTCATACATCTAATGCATAAAAAAATATTACAGATCACAGCGTCTGTCGTTCATAATTTATCATTTAAAAAGCTTTGCTTGTGAAAATGGCTAAAACAGCAGAGAACACACCTGATGCAAAATGTTAGTTTCACTTTAAATTTAATTTAATAGTTATTCATTTCTGTATGGCTGAGTAAAACTGCCTACAGAGAAACCTGACATGTTACAGACACCCACGCATTTTGCAATGCATGCACTTTGTACTGGACAACGCTTGAAACACAGAACAATGGAAATAACAGTCAACAGTGTTTGCATATTCACGAGGAGAAACTCCTTCAGTTTGGACCCGCCAGTTTTTTACTTTGACAATACATACATTTTTGACAAGCGAAACAGGAATTTACATTCTACTGGTTGTGAGTCGGCTGTCCATTGTTTTTCAGGAAATGCACCCATAACACTGTTACCAATGCCATTTGTTTCTACCCACTCTGTTTTTAAATGGCTTTTTGGACCAATGGATTGGCAAGTAGGGGTGCATAGGCGGACTACGGCCTTGGGTTTGTTTTGTCACCCTATACACACTATGCATCTGTTATTGTGCTCATGCAACATTGTAAGTTAGCAAGTGTCCAACTCCACACACTATGTTTATGCATGGGTACAAAAATCACGACTGTCAGCAGAGTAAATTATTAATATGTGTTTTTTTCACAAATCATGCTCTGAGAGGACAAAAAGTACTGCCGATATTCACTTACACCAGATCCAACCTTCCTACACACAGTAGTAGTTGGTGATCAGGGTTCACTATCCCCACCCATGTCAGCGGTGATCAAAATCTCTTTAGCTGTTTATGATATCAACAAAAAGTGATGGAAAAAAAAATGGGAGCGATTGAGATTTGTCTTGCAATATTGTACAGAAAGATATCTAATCTCGACAGACAGGGAAATATCTAAAACCTAGTCCCCTCCCCCTCCCCCACAAATAAAGATATAAATGTATAACAACAGAACAATTTAAACAATATCAGCCTCTTTCTTGTTGCAAATACCATGACACAGAAAAGTAATGAAAATTTCTAAAAAAACAATAATTATTACTGAAGTGTTGACAGGGAAAGCTGGGGATCAGCTCCTAAAAAATTGAACATAGCTAAGTAACGGCCCTTCGTGTTTACAGAACGAATCTGACATCACCTCAGTTTCTTTCATATCTGATCTGAGATTTACTTTGGTTTTTCAAAATTTCACATGCATGACTTGTACTTTGCCCGACTGAGTCCAAACATGCATTCATAATTTCTATAAATTATCAATATATTCAAGTGTTTACTGTTGAGCTTCACCTCCTGTGATGAACACATATTTAATGCGCATGAGTGTAGATTAGTGGACACAACCCAATATCTCTATATACTGAGTCTCATACTATAAGTACCATGTGCATGACATGGAGACAGAGACAATAACACTGTCAATGTTGTCAGTTTTTCTGTATTTATCATTACCTGCATACAGGTAGATTGTTAGGTCCCAGATCTGTACTCTATCCCTACACCACTCCCTAATTTACTAGTTATAACCCAGCTCCCTAGTTTACCAGCTATTAACACAGCTTCCTAGTTTAGATCTAGCATACCTCTAGTGATGTCAATGTTTTGACATTTTGAAATTTCATTTTTTGCATGTGGTGGCATTTGGGTGCAACTTCATTTTTATCAAAGCAAAGTCTAATATCTATTCTAACCGTACAGTGACATTATTCAAACTTCCTTACATGATAGGAATAGCATCAATTACAAAACCCTTTTTCACAGGCACATGTCTGTCAACTGCCTAGAAATTCACAAAAAAAGGTAAAAGGCTGTGTACGTAAAGCTCAGTCTTCTATCCTTTTAGCTAATATCATTATGAAACTTTTTACATCACCTAAGGATCATCTCATCTGTAATAACAAATACCATGATTCAAAAACATTTCCAAATCAACAATTACAGAAATACGTTCTTGTTTATCTTTTTTGAGTAAGAAAGCATAGTATTGCATTGATATTGCGAATGTAACAAAACATTATATTTTGCAATGCATGAAAATGTGGAAGAACTAATACAAGCATGGAAGTCATTCAAGAATTAGGGACCCAGGTAAGCAGCGCTTAAACTCCATTTTTGTTCCTTAAAGTTTGACCTTTAATTTGTACTTTGACTCAATGGTTGTGATAGATTTGACAAGTAAACAATTGAAAAGGTATCAGGTTGGTTACCCCCCGTCTACATACCTCATACCAGTTCAGGCTAGGCTTTGCATGAGTTGGGGAAATGTCCAGGGGGCAGCTATCCTAGACCACCATGAGATCACCAAAATCCCTGGCACAGTCTAAAGGATGATGAACCCATGGATAATTACAACCAAGACATACTGGTAACATGTGATTTGGTTTGAGCAATGGTTAGGGTACATGTGATTGTCAATGGGGTAACTTTCATAGATACCAAGAGCTGACCCTAATCCCTGCTACAGTCTATGTATGGTTTACCCCTGGACAATCACCACCAGGATACAGTTGGGACTTGCGTTGGGGATAAAGTTAGGGTAAGCATCTGGTATGTAAATGTTCAGGGAGTGTCTGTAAAAAGCTGAAAGTGCAACAAAGCAATGAAGCCCTCATGAAGTTTCCCACAATCTCCAGACTTAAAATTCATTACTTGGGCTGTGTCCTTGGAAATGTTCCTCGATCTGCTCCAGAGTACGGCCTTTGGTTTCCGGAACACAAATCGCCACAAACACCACTCCTACGAAGCACACTGCGCCGTAGAACCAGAAAGTGCCTTGATTGGTCAAGGCATGCTGCAAGAGATACAATTTAAATAGGGTAGAGTTAGCATGTGTAATTAGCATAGTGGAATTTAGAATGAATCGTGTATCTACATACCATTGTCAGTATGCGTAAAAATTTAATGATTTTTGAAAACATTACAATCTATGAACAAGGGAACATTAAAGCCCAGTAATCCAAAAATCTAGCAACATATTTATATAACGATTGCAATTTCAAACGATAACAGAAGACAAAAACACCTAATAATCTTCTGAACACCATAGTAAATTTCGATCCCAAGCCTTTTCGACCCGGGGTTTAAGTACATCATATAGCTTTTTGAAAATGTTTGAATTTGTTTGTTAAAGCCTGAGTGATATATATTTCCATGAACACAGAAAACAGGAATTACTTGGTGAGGTAAGGTGACCACAAGTGATATGGCAGAAGTGAAAGTTGCCTCTTGCTATGGTGGACATAAACTTCACGACCAGTCTATCATATTTTATTACATGCCTCTCTAGTAGTAAAAGATGCCACTAAGTTTCAGAAAAAATGTAATATGGAAGGAAAATCTGTTGAACAAGGGAAAGCAGAGATTTGTAGAACATTAGCTATGTTAAATATTGTTTAACAAGTCATCGTTGATGACACAGTCCCCACTTGTTAATAATGGGTACTTTGATTACATGTCCTCAGAGAGGATAGAGTCCTCTTCATTAATTAGGTCTGTGATAAAAATACTTTGATACAGATGGCGCTCAATGGCCAAGAATGAGTTCCATGGTGATGAAAACATAAAACCAATGTAGGCCACCATCCTAAAGTTCATAAAATGAGTCAACTAGGAATTAATCAACAGGATGTTGCAAAACATTTTTGCATACAATTCTAACACTTAACAGATTATCACTGGTACCATATTTCATAAAGTTTGATGCAGTATTTACAACACTATGAGATCAACATCTGTATCAAGTTTCATCACATTTGACGTTGTATTAATTTGTGGCTATATCACCCTAATTAGGAAAGTTCATTACTTATGCAATTACAAATAATTAAAATGACACTGATAAATGTCTTTTTCAATGTTAAAGGAATGTGAGCTTGACATCGGTTAACATCTGTATAAAGTTTCATGAATTTGATGCAGTACATATTTCTTGACATATCAGCCTACTTACGAAACTTCAATAATTGACATGTTACTGCTACATGACGTGAAACAAATTGACGAGCATATGTATGAAATAGGTCAATGTCAACTTTGAATGATACTGGTGGAAATATGTCTGAGTTATGGCTCTGTACATGAAAACATCGTAATAAAATGGCTGCCTAGCAACCATATTGGATCGTATCACATAAAAAATCGACGTACATATGTATGACATAGGTCAATGTCCTTGTATTAACTTTGAATAAATCAGTTGAGATATGCCTGAGTTATGCCTCTGTATATGAAAAAATCGTAACAAAATGACCACACAGCAGCAATATAGGATTGTATCACAAAAAAATTGACGTGCATATCTATGACATTGGTCAATGTCCTTGTACCAACTTTGAATAAAATCGGTTGAGATATGCCTGAGTTATGCCTCTGTATATGAAAAAATTGTAATAAAATGGCCGCCTAGCGGCCATATTGGATTGTATCACAAAACAAATCGACGTGCATATCTATGAAATTGGTCAATGTCCTTGTAGCGATGTTGAATAAAATCGATTGAAACATGTCTGAGTTGTGGCTCTGTACATGAAAAAATCATAATAAAATGGCCGCCTGGCGGCCATATTGGATCGTATCACAAAAAAATTGAGGTGCATATCTATGACATTGGTCAATGTCTTTGTACCAACTTTGAATAAAATCAGTTGAAACATGTCTGAGTTATGGCTCTGTACATGAAAAATCGTAATAAAATGCCGCCTGGCGGCCATATTGGATCGTATCACAAAGAAAATTACGTGCATATCTATGACATTGGTCAATGTCCTTGTACCAACTTTGAATAAAATTGGTACAAACGTGTCTGAGTTATGGCTCTGTACATGAAAAAATCGTAATAAAATGGCCGCCTGGCGGCCATATTGGATCGTATCCCAAAACAAATCGGCGTGCATCTGTATGACATATGAAGTAATCCTTGTACCAAGTTTGAATGAAATCGCTTTTGCATCTCTGAGATATCTGTGTGAACGGAACGGACGGACGCACACATGCACGCACGCACGCACGGACATGACCAAACCTATAAGTCCCCCCGGACAGTGTCCGTGGGGACTAACAAATTCACAGCAGTAACAAGAAAAAAAACTCGCACAAAACCGTGACGTGCTCGTCACTTACCATCATGTCCTGGAACGTGAGCGTGACGATAAAAGCGCAGGACCAATTCACCAGCGTGGCGATCGCACTGGCTGTGCCCCTGGCCCTGGACGGGAAGATCTCCGACATGATCAGCCAGGGAATGGCTCCCCAGCCCAGGGAAAAGGAGATGATGTAGACAATCATGCTGGTCAGCGACAACCAACTGAGGTGAGTGGAATCGTCGGGGTCATTTTTGGTCAGTTCGTAATACAAGCCAAATGTGACTGAACTAACAGTCATACCAATTCCTGCAAAAATCAAAGTTGGGAGTGAATAACATCAGGGAGTGGACTAACTTTCGTGGGTAGATACATCAGGTAATTTAGAGAAGGCAAATAGAGTTGGTATTTATGGCTGGGCTTTCATGCATTCTAACAACTAGTGATCACCAATACACTTTATATCACCCGTAGCGTTGCAGTGAGAAACATACCACAGCATTGGAATGGAAAAGAGAAAATTCAAAACATGATGCATGTGCATATATTACCCACTTCAGCGCATTTTTTCAGTTGAAATTGACCCTTCTTGTAATTTTGTTCTTTTTCTGCCATGCTAATCTGCCATTCATCGGAAACATGCAGTTTGTTGGCTTTTCCATGCACACTTCTTTGGCAGTGTAAAGTTTTCTCTAACACTGACAGTCAGTTGCCTAAAACAGGCTATACTACACAACTCTCTGCTGTTAAAGCAGTTACCATACTAAAAGCACGGTCATTACTTATATCACTTTTACTTACAGTAGTACGCACCTCAAAATTGAAAGACAAACTTTTGCTCAAATTATCCTCAAGGAAACAACACCACTTTCCGTTTGAAATCAAAAATAAAAAGCAGCAGTAACTGCGCAAAATATTCCACTACAGAAACAAATTACCCATTACCTCCCAAAACTCAATATTCAAAATGGCCGCCATCCATGTGTTTACTCTATGAGGAAAGACAAAATGTTGGATTTTCCCTAAAATATTCAGTGAAAACTTTTCTCACTCCAAGAGCTTCACAAGAAGTCCCACTAGGTGGTAGACAAAGAAAGTATCATGGTAAAAGTTTGTGAGTCAAAATATGTACCAGTGTTGATCTACCTAAAAATTTGTTAAAAATTCTTGATTTACCTCATTTTCATGAAAAAATGGAAGAATATTACAGTATGATAATTTGAAGCACAATATAATACAATAGCATCCAAAATCAAGATTGATACAAAAGACCATAGTTTTAGCTTGATGTATATTATGATTTGGCATAAAATTTTAGACCTGACCTTTCCACCACAATGGTTTAAACCAAATCCATTGTTATCAATAGTGATTGTGGGCCTGGTTACAAGAAATCAGGGGTTAACAGGATAAGATTTCTACAATGATATAATCTAAACGTGGCATGAGGTGGAAATACTCAAGTTCCTTGGGTATGTGAAGTCACCTATAGCGTGTGGTGTACACCTTTTTTGCTGGAATGCGACAACTGCTTTGAGAGTTGAAAATTACCTGCTATCAGAAGCAGCAGTCGTCTACCAGCTTTGTCCATGAAGAGAGCTGCAATAATAGTGAAGACAACCTGAACGGCTCCTACCACAACGGTGGCCAGGTGGCCGTCTTTAAAGCCTGCTGTACTGAAGATGTCTACCGTGTAGAACATGACGGCATTGATGCCACTGAACTGCTGGAAAACCATCAGCATTAAGCTGATGAGGAGCGGTTTGTACAGGCTCGGTCTCAGAAATTCAGAAAGGGACATTTGTTCCTGTCGGATAATCACAAAAAAAATTTACAATTTTATTTCATTTGATGTAGGACTTCTGTTGATGTCGTTGAAAGACCTGAAGAATACTATGCTTGTTTGCCTCATAGGAACAATAACCTAGCTTTTATGGTGTCTTTAACCTTTAAGTGTATAAAAACATGATCTATATATATGAAGTATCATGTTTATGATCTGTACGTTGTCAGTATTCTTTCATGGACCCTGCTAATTTTGTTACAATGAACAACTGAGGTTATTGGACCAGTTTGGACGTCATATTGAATAGAAAAGATAATGATGTCAGCAGTTCCCTTGCTCATTCTTCGTTCCCTTCAAAGAATGGAACTTTGTCTCACCTGCTGATCCAAGTTCGACTCAATCTCACAGCACTCGTCGTCAACATCAACTCCCGTCCCACGCAGATATGAAAGTGTCACCAACGCATCATTGCGCCTGTTTTTGCTGAGTAAATAACGTGGCGTCTCCGGCATGAACGCCATTAGAACCACCATCAAGGAGGGTATGATGGCGCCAATCAGGGCCAACCAAATGTAGTTCAAACCTGCGTACCCTGTAAATCAGAAAGGTAACAGACTGAATGTTAGTTACATCATTTCCACCTAGATAAATTGAAAAGCAGCTGTGTTGATCTTGACTGAGAAGATATTTGTGGTTTTGGTAGCACACTTAGATCAACTTATTAAAAGCCTACATGAGCTTTAGAAGACTACAGTACAGTCTTCTTTATCAGATTCAACGGTGGTTTTAAACAGGAATTTCCCCTATAAAAGCCGGATTATTGTAAATCTATGCAAATGTGAAAAAGCCATACTACTGATCGGACATGCCGTGTTTCGTCCCAGAATCCCAATATTTTGACATGTTTAAGACGTTCATATTCATTGAATCTTGCATATCATACCTGTGAATATGTAGCAACTAAACCTGAGTCAAAAATAAACTAAAGAAATGTTCCGTTTTTTGTGGAGAACAGCATATACGTGTAATTCAAAATGTGTTCCCTGTACGACCATTTGACCCCTTTTTGCTTATGTCTCGTAAGTGCCCATCATGATTATTCAAATTTCTCATACGGTCAAAGCAATGCTGTGAGAATTCAAAAACTCCCGCCCAGTGTATGCAAATGGCCAAGTCATCAGTAATACCCCTATTGAGGGCCCACGGTCCTGTAACTTCCTGCAACACACACATTTTACTGTGTGACTTTTTGCTTTTTTCTAAATTCCACTGTTGCATCTGATGAAGTAATAATGCTTCAAATCATGTGCTCAGTGTGTAAAGCAAAACAAAATTAAAATAAATTCTATTTTTAGTGGTAGTATTGGACATTAAACCTTTTGGAATTTAATCTTTACGGTGTAAACTCTCAAAAGAAGGCAAGCAATTTTACATTGTCATTCTAAGTATACTTTCTTTGTCGTATAATTTACACCAATGGCTTATTTCTGTATTTACAACAGATGTTAGGACTTTTGGGTTATGTTCAGCAAATAACCCCAAAACTGATGGCGAGTCAAAGGTCAATAGAACAGACTGTCTAGTCCTGTGTTCTCTGCCATTACTTGTTAGGTATCTAAACATGGACAAGTAAACAAGCAAATACAAAAATTTACAGATAAATAAACAATCTGGGAGAGATTCCCATTTTCAACAAAACATCCTTTTCAAATCTTGTATTCTTTATTATTATCAAAAATATTGACATAGACAGGCACACAGACAGACAGACAGACACACATGTACACATAAGCAAACATATACAAACGACTAAATAAAAACATATTCCTAAAGTCATCCAAACGTAAACACTGCCATCATAGTCACACAATAAATTCATATGACACCATTCTTTTCTTTTCTTCTGACTCTAAAATTTTGAGGACCTCCAGTTTTCAATGTACATTTTATCAAAATTTGACGATGCAAAACCAGCAAGAAATCTCCTGATTACCCATCAAATATGCCAGTAAGATTCCCATTGTCACTGCCACTTGGAAGCAAGCTCCTAGAAGTCCTCTGCGGGCTGCAGTTGATATCTCTGCCAAGTAGACCTAGGAGAATAAGTAAACATATTATTGAACACATCTTCAAATGATGTTCGGGCAACATTCAAGAAGCGGTATTCACAATACATTGCAGTCATGGACTACTGTGTTTTGTCTATGACACGTATGACATCATCAGTTGGTGGCATGAACGATTATATGTGTTTCGAAGGTTAGCATATAATTACTATCAATTTGTTTCATAAGAGAATTCCTTTGATTGACGCTTGTGTCACCAGGTGTTGAATGCGTATATATTGGTGTAAAGGTCTTTTGTCTTCAGTCTCGGTCGAAACTCCACGATGTCCACAAAAGTATTTGTTATGTGTATATTCTCTAAATCTTGTAATGCAGCGTTATAGGGCTTGTAAGCCCACTGCCTTTTGACAATACATTGTCAGGGGAATTATGTAATAAATGTGATGAGTTTTTCGAGGGTACACAGTACGCTCGTGGGATGTGACGACCACCGCACACTGCATATTATCTTTGTTGTGTATCATTTAGTTGTCATTTCTCAAAGTTCAGTATAGATATACCACTTCTGTAACAGTGCTGATGTTTTTAATCTTTGACCTTTTTACACCCACACCCCTATTTCTCAGTATAAAGTCCAGCTTCATGATGAAAACAATAGGAATGGGGAATTAATTAACTTTACAGGGTCTTGTTCTTGCGAAAACCAAAACTAATATCTTTTCCTCTAGAGTTAAAGACAGGGTGGTGCCGCCATTTTGAATTTCAAAGATCAGTGAATTTCAGTAACTAATGCAACACTTTTCACAGTTTGAGACCTGTTTTTATTCTAAACTATGATTCTGACAGAGAATGGCATACAGCTTCCGGAGAAGAATAGGGCCGTTCACAGTTTACGTCACTGTTCTCTCATTAATATGCAAAAATAAATATTTGTCCGCATTTTTAGATTACGCTTTTGAAAATTACGCATGCAAGAACGACGAAAATACATCTCAGTGGGCGACTGCTAGTGTAACAGTGAATACTAAAAAACATATTCACGACTCAGAGTACAAGCTGCAAAAACAGCCACGCATGCAACATTGATAAAATTTGTCCGCATTTCAAGCTGCGTGTCCGATGTCGCGCGCGTACAGCTATATTTAGTAACAAACCTGTAACCGTGAACAAGGCTATTCAAGCAAAAGTTTAAATCTGTTTTTTTTCAAAGCGCATATCACCTAAGCCTCACAGCACAACTTCAGTGTATTTCATACTTACGGGAACAACCAGTGATACCATACCAGTGGCAAAGCCTGTCAAAATACGTCCGAGGATTAATAGCTCAAATATACCATGTGACAGGGAAATTGCCAACCAGCCCAGAACAAAAGGAAGAGCACAAGTCATTGCGCCTAATTTTCTACCACTGAGTTCAATGAGCCAACCAGTAACAGGTCCTCCAAACATGGCTCCTAAAGCAATCACTGACTGGAAAAGAGAAAAAGGCAATTTATTGAAAAGCAGAGTGAGAGGCTACCCACAATTCTCCATGATCCGTTCACATGGAGATCACTCACTGTACTGAAGCAAATTTCTTCTGTAAATTGAACAGCTCGGTCCACATTTCAAAATTCTGGCAACATAGTTGTGATAATCATAATTTTCTGATTTCTCACTGTGAATAATGAGAAGAATGACCCCTTTTCCGCGGAGGAGATAGCAATTTTGTAATTTTGTCGACATAGATTTTTAACAGCCATCCACAATATTTTCAAGGGAACTAAGGGAATAAGTTGCATCTGTGTTGGCAAAAGAAAGCTATTGATTTTTTTTAATGTTCGTAACAAAGGAAATTTGCATGTCTGACAGGTGGTATGATGAGACCATCTTAGTTGCTGATAACTTTATCTTGACAAGTGTACAATTTTTAGCCCCTCCAAACATTGACTTCTTATTCAATTTACTCTTGACTTTTAAACATAATCAATAATTTTGGAACATAGTTTTAACAAATAATTCTAACATTAACTTTTAAGTTTCAAATTGTTTAGAAACTGATAAAATTGACGAAGCCTTTAGCAAATAATGTCCAAGTGCACAAATCAAGGGGAATTGTGGGTAGCCTCACTTAGACACTGCAGTTGTATCTACTCCAATATTCTTGTCATATCAATACAAATCAATTTTTTTCATAAACTGTTCTGAACATCCAGAAAAGTTTACAGCTGAGACTTTTTTACATTTTGTTCATAATTTTTGTTCTACCAGATTTTTCATCATTTTTGTTCTGTAAACAAGTTTCAAGTCTCCCAGTTTCCAGTAATTTTGGATGTTATACACATACAGGCTGCCTTGACAATTTGAATATCAGGCATTTTGACCATTTTGACAAGTTTTTAGGTGTAGAAAATGTTGCATTTTTCAAAGACAGACCATTAAATGGAAATTAATCAAACATTACAGCTATGGAGCTTTAACTTTGTATGATAATACTTAATAGAGCTGTCAGCAGGACTGTTTAATAGCTTTCAACATGCTTCATATTTCACTTCTGACAGTCTCACATCAACCCACTGATAGAGAGGGGGTACCTAAGAATGATTCACATACAGTAAATCCCCCTGGCTTTTCACCCTTTGGACAATTACTCTGGTACTGGTGGGTGGGGAATGGCCTGTGTAGTAACTGTCAACCATTGATGCCCTCCCATGATCAATTACATAGTTCACTACCTATTCATTGACTGTCCTCATGGAGGACATTTACATGTAAGTCCCTTTTAGGGAGGCACAGTAGGGCATCAAGGACACTATATAACCAAATGAAGATAAACAAACAGTGCATTCTTCTTCTTTATCACTATCAGATTGGTATTAAAAGATTGCTGTTATAAATTCAGAATTGACAATGCCTTTGAACCTCTTTCGATTCTTTGAAAAGAATGTCAAACTTTTTCCTTACCCCAAACAAAGATCCCTGTTTATCGTTTAAGATGCCCTTGTCGGTCATGTCAGGTATTGCAGGGGATGAGTAACCCAAGGCATAGCCAAAGCTGAGTGGTCCCAGGATAGCAACGGCACTCGCTACGTACAGATTTCTGTTCTGTACTCTTTGCCTGTGGGGGAAATGTAAGAAATAAACAATATATCAATATGGAATATGTATGCAGCATTTTGTGTAGAGTCAGTGGGGACACTCGCCGTGTACCTCACACCATGGGAGTAAACCGTCTATTACCTCCATGCTAACTACAAGCGACTGTGGAATGGGGCGGATGTTACCCCAGTGTAGCTCTCTGTCTGAGCTTACGACATCCCGACACGATGTGGATGCGCGGTATATCTCTTATAGTTGTACATGATAGAAATCTGTGACCGACCGAGCTAGACACCTTGTCTGACAAAAATTACCTTGCTATCAGAGAAGAGCGACTTTCCGCTTCGTACTGTCCATCCGCTTCGTCGTACTGTATCGTGTCCATTCTAATTTCTAGCTATGAGATATATCATACTTCTGGACGTGCCACACTGCAGATTGATTACACGGTGCTCGTGACTTCAGACCCCCTAGCTCCTTATAGAAATCGACTGACGAGCTCGAGAGGGTCTCGGTCGCGCGCTGCGGGCGCAGTATGTTTGGGGATTTTCGAAGACTTCATGACACTCCGGCTTCACAAATACGAATGATCTCCTACTACGGCCTACATCATTATTGTACCTATTCTCAAAATTTAAAGCATAATCATTGAAAGTGTTACCATAAAACTAAAAATTAAGTCGCCATGACGTCAATATGTGTATTTATAAACCGACCAACAACGAAGAATTACTTTCAGCGCACCTAGATGGTCAGAAGTCAATATGCAATTATCGGTCACTGCACGGTGTTCATAGCTTAACAGCCGAGGTCTTTGCGGTTTTTCACTGGAAATCAACGTATAAGGTAACATTTTTTAAGAAAAAGCATGTCTCATCAAAAATGTGGTACTTTATTGTAAGTTTGAATATTGCTCTTGTGAACAACAGATTCTGTTTCGTATTATCGATATCACAGGTCAATATTGTATGTTGCACAAATCAAGATGGCCGACGACCAGCAAAGTGACAGAAATGAAGATGTGGGCGCAGTGTTTGTAAAAGAGGAGATTGGCAGTGATGATGAGCAGATAACTGAAACTGCAGATCAATCGGACAGTTTTTGTCCATATCCATCAGCATTTAGTCAAAGCGAATATACAATGAGAGCCACCCGGACTTCTGTAAGGATTTTCAGGGATTACTGTCAGAACACAAAAGGACGAGGAGACTTTGAGAATTTTTCGACGAAAGAACTAAGCGGCATTCTTGGAGAATTTTACAAAAATGTCACAAGGAAAGACGGATCTATGTATAGCTTGTCCAGTGTGCAAGCGATTCGAGCTGGAATCGGGCGACATCTGCTCAAGGAGATGCGCATTGACATTTTTCACGGACCTGCCTTCTACAACACAAACAACAAATTCCGTGAACATTGCAAATACCTACGGAGTATTGGCCTGGCGAAAGTGAAGGGCATGCCTTCAATGAAGCTCAGTGATCTTCAGAAACTTTATGCAAGTGAGGTTCTGAACGAGAGTACACCATGGGGTCTCCAGAAGAAAGTATTTGTTGACCTGTTGCTGTTCACCAATGTCAATCACACACGCCGCTCCCTAAGACATATGACCAAAGATTTCTTGAAGTTTGGTGAAGACGATAATGGAATGGAGTATGCATGCATAATGAATTGCCCATCTCAAAATCAGGACGATAAGGTTTTCCTGTATAGTATTCCAGGTAAGAAGTGCAGTGTGCCAACAACTTCTAGTGAGTGATGGGAAAAAGTCAATGTACAACAAAAACACACACACACACCAATGTCTATTGACAGGTGCCTGTCAATAAACAGAATCCAGCTATTGAGAGGCACCTGTCAACGTAAAGGCAAAATTTGGCTATAGTCATGCGGGACATTTTTCAACAAAATTCAGTACATCACACAGAAATAACTGCTCTTTGCCCATTTTAATGAACACACATTGTTCTGCGATGTAGACATTGCAAAATAAGTTCCAATACGTCACAAATTCAATATTTTGTATGCAGTATTAGTGAAAGCGGTCATACAGTCACAGTTGCATCCCAGCATAACATGAGTATTTAGCCAATTGATAATACTGCAACATTTTGGTGATGATGAAATCCGTTTGACAGTGTAAAACATTCAACGAATAATTCGTGTCGCATAACTGTCATGACATTCATCATTATTTTCAATGGCTGTGACACTGACAACGTATCTCTTTCAACATGGCTCTGTAGCTGCAATAAGCAGTCTTGGTTATGTCTCAGTGGAGGATAGTTGGGAAGAGCCAATGGCATACTGTATATGTAATGAGGGTTAAGGCAAGAACCAATCACATACTGTATATATGAGGGTTAAAGGTTACATGGGTTTGCTTTGAAATGTTATACTGAGATGACTAGCTGAACTGACAGATCCACAGATAGACAGATCTACCAATTAAGTGCGACCTTTGGCCACCCGAAAGTGTCCCAGCCTGAGTTGATTACCATAGCGACATTCTCCTGTGTTAAAAATTGTAAGGATTTCTTCAGGAATATAAGTTTCTTTCCCCTTGACCATGTTTGACAAAGAGTTATTGGACTATTTTCGATATCTTTTCCAGCTTTTGGTTAATCTTTCCAGTATTGATCCGGTGCACGTTTTTTGAACGAAGGGTCAATAGTATTACCAGGAAATGCATGGTGATCGAAAAAATCGTGCTCCGTCATGCTCCGATGACTGACAAGAACAGTTGCCCCATTGTTGCAAAGCTTGAAAAATTCTCCATACTACAGATGGCAAGGTTAAATTAAAATTTGACCCAAAAAGGGCGATATTTGGCAACAAATAACTAACTGTTAATTCACAAGGGTTAAATCCTGATTTATAGTAGCGGTACCTGGCCAGGAAAACCATCCAAAGAAGTAATTTTCGATGTACTAACCACTTGTGTCATTCACCATCTCAACTGTACTGAACAATGTGGGTAACGTCTACATCTAAAAACTACCCAGTGCTAAAAGTAAAGGGTGAAATCTAGCCGAAAAGTTCCAAACTCATTGCAATCTATAAGCCTAGGTTTATAAGGTTAATTATTCATAACGTCGACGACTGAGGTTCGCTGATTGGTCAATCGTACTATCCTCCAGTTAGACCTAACCCAGACTGATAAGAAATGGTGATTGCAGTGGTAGGGACTTTCTAGTGATGACAGTCATAATGTTGCAAGCGTTTAAATAAATCTTAACATTAATGTCAGCAGATTAATGATTATTTTTAAAAGAGATGCAAATATAGATGCATGTATGACAAAGGCAAATGTAAATTCGTTTTCGTCTTCACATTGCATTGCACTCTTTGTATTCGGCTCTCTGTATTTGGCTTTTCTGCTCAGCTCAGCCCTTTACATGTTTAAACTGCGCTGTTATTGTTCAAAAGTGAAGTCTGGTCCAGACTAGAACTAAAATGTAAACAATAACAAAGCATTTTACACATATAGACACAAAGTCAACAAGTTGAATAGTTTGTGATTCAACAGTCTTTTTGGAGTAGAATAAGAAGTTGCAGTTGACAAACAAAATAAAAATAATGGAAAATTCATCAAAAATTAGCATTACTGGCCCTTTAAACATTATATGATAACAATTAGCAATGTATGTGATATTCTTCTCATTCAGGTTTTCACAGGTGTCCAGTCCAGACATTGAAGAAATACGTGGACAAATTACACGTAGAAACTCCAAATTTCTGGCAACGACCGCTGAACACCGTGAAGGAGTGTCATAAAACATGGTACTACAGCGCTCCGATTGGTCACAACACGCTGGGCAGTTTCATGGCCTCCATATCTAAGGAAGCTCAGCTGTCACAGATTTACTCAAACAGCAGTATTCGGCATGCCATGGCCGAGGCTGATATGAACGGGTCGGAGTTTGCTGAGTATTTGCTATTGTCGGGCTTGCTGGGGAACGTGGATCCCCAGGACTTCGCATGGGACAGGTATACCGGTAGTTTGCCGGATGCTGCTCTGAAATGGAGAAAGTTGGATATGACGGCACCAAGGTCTATGGCACTCAGAAATGTCACCAGTCGTGCATCAACTGGTTCAACCATTCCAGTACTTACAAACACCATCAACAGTAGTGGCTCTCACATACCGATCACCGCCGGCACTTCCCTGAGTGTTGTCAAGCCAACAGGTCAGGTGTTATCCATTTCACCCCAAGGGAACATCGTCACCCAGTCTGTCCCAATGTTCAGAAACACTCCACAGGGTAAAGTCCTCGGTCAGCCCGGTGCAGTCGCTGGAAGCAATGTTGTTCCGTCAAACACCACAGTGACAATTCTACAGCCAGGCAGCTCACCGTCCGTCATGTTGCCGGCCGGTAGTACACAATCCAGCATAATCATTCAACCACAGAGCAGCGTCCAGCCAGGCAGTACTGCCAAACAGCCAAATCAAGTCTATCTGATGTCACACAACAAGCAGTACACTGTCCAGGTCAGCCCAGGTGGCAACCAGGTCAGTATTAACCCCAGCTCTCAGTCGAAGACGCCGACTGTGAACGCACCGCAGAGAGCGAGAACTGCTGGTATGGGTCCAGCCAGTCAACGCACAGTGGCACTAGGTAGCATTAAACCAAGGCCTGAGACTCATAAAGCTACAAGCACAACGACAAGTCGCAGCGTTGACAAAAGAAGCTCTTCTGGAAGCGGGGCAGCTAATCAAGGCACGTTTAACTGGGTTGTGAGCTCCAATAATGCCATCATTCCGGGACCGTCCAAGGACAGAGGTGAAAAGGTAGAGAGGGAAATCCAAACGGAAGCAGTGCCAAGGTCAAACAAAGGAGTTCAAGTAGAAATGAGTCCTGAACGCAGCGAGAGTCCATCTAGTCAAAATCATAACGATAAACAGTCAAGCACTCCTGTCAATGAATGCACTCTGTGTGGCATCATTTTCAAGAATGACCTTGTCTTTGCAATGCACAAAGCCCTCCATGGTAGTGAGGGGGATTTCCAATGCAACGTCTGCAAGAAAATGTTCAACAACACGGTAGAATTCAACGGACATACCTACAGTAGTCACAAGTGAAGAAATGGTGTGATGTTGAAAAAGTGATAAAAAAATACCCTCCTTCACAAAAAACTGGGATCCATGTTGTTGTTATCATGCATGTTCAAACTGTGCTGTATTGTGAATATTTTCATGTCTAGACCAATCAGATTTCTGTATTTTCAACAGCAAGGAATGGATGGGTGTAGGCTTTCAAAACCTGCTGCATGCACACTTCCAAAGTCTTGTACTTGTAAAAAGGTGTGTAAAAGGTGCCAGTGGCAATATTTGCATATGGTGATGTTCAGATTTTGAAGTGTAACTTCATAGACAGAGATCCAGTCAAATATTAGCCTTTTCAGTAGTAAGACGGAAAGTACCACAAAAAATGTGAGAACTCAAAAATTTTCTTATGCTGTTTTATCTGACTACAGTTCAGTTAACCTGTGCTTGGTGTTTATTTATAAATATTCATGTTATTATTGAGAAAAATAGGCCTGTATTGAAGAAATAAACCGCCTCCAGGGACAGCTATATCACAAGCTTTTGACCAGTTCATGGCATAGAAGCAAGAGCTAGTGCATGTATGGAGTACAGTGGTCCTAACTTGGTGGTATACTTGTTGCTGAGGTAGTTTATTGCTATTGTATCGTAACAGTGTATAAATGTGCTGGTGTACTGTTAAAAACATGCTTTTCTCTTATTTAGATTTCAAGCATGTTAACCGTGCTATATCATGGATATTGCACAGTTATTTTCATGTCTTGACCAATCAGATTGGTGTATTTTCAACAGCTGTATACTAGTGTTACTATTTATGCATTGGCACTTGGGAACAGGGAAGTCTATACTGAAAGTTTTTATCCAAAAATATAAGGAGTTTCACTATGAATAAATTAATATAATTAGAGACTCTAGGATTGAAAAATATGCCTTTAAGCACCAGCATTTTTAGTCAGATTTATGTGTCCGCATATTTATTATAACTTTCAACGGAAAATAATGTCCAGTAGCATCACTGTTATCCTTTTATTACCTCAATATGATCCCCTGATAGAATGATTTTAATCTGTAATAGATTTCTATTGTACCTGCTGCTGATTTTCATCACTTAGTGTTTTACCCTTTCAGCGCCAAAGTCAATTTTTGTCACCTTTAGAAAATATACTCCAGTGATTTTTTTTCAGATTTTTGTCAAAATTTTGATAACAAAACTGTAGCCAATGAAATGTGATGTCCATTTGGTCCAAAATTATCAAAAAATTACAGGAAAATTCAAAAAAATTGGTAAAAATGTTGCACTAAAAATGTTGGTGGAAACAATTACAGCCCTCAAAGGGTTAAAATTGATAAATCTTGCAAGTTCTTCATGTCTCACATCACAAAAATCCCTCAAATTATTTTAATGTAACAAGTAATGCATCTCTTTTCACCCAGTGATATTTTTGTAATAATTATTTTTTTTGAGGCCTTCTCTAAGTAAGAGTAAATTATATGAAGTAATTTCAGTTTCACTAAGTTGTACAGACTTAACATGACCTTTTCGGACCAATTGCATCACAGAGGGTGAATGAGCAATGCAAATGAGGTCTGCAAAAGTGAAATTAGTTCATTGAAGGTTTATCACATGCTCTGAGTCCTCATGCATGTTATTACCTGTACTGGAACATATTATGGGGGCCCGTTCTGGTCAAAATTACGTTTTATAAATTTTAGTATGTTAGAATTAATTTTATGTAGACTGGAATTAATTTACTAGCACCTCGAATTAATTGTATCTTTCTTTTAATTAATTTTTATATGCTTTAATTAATTTTGTGTAGTCATACCGAATTAATTTTATGTGTTCCAATTAATTATTTTTGCTTATCTTTGCTGTAATTAATTTTATGTAGTCTAGAATTAATTTTGCTAACATTTCAAATTATTTATATGTTTTTTATGTGCCGGAATTAATTTTATGTAGTCTAGATTTAATATATTAATTCCTTCAATTAATTTTGGGTTCAAAATGTTTTCACGTGCTGCAATTAATTGAATGTGTGCTAGAATTAATTTCTACTAGTGTCTTGAATTAATTTTGTGTTCGGTCGAAATAATTATGTGTTCGCTCGAATTAATTATGTCTTTGAGCAAATTAATTTTATGTGTTCGCTCGAATTAATTTTATGTGTTTGCTCGAATTAATTATATGTGTTTGCTCGAATTATTTTCGGCCGATCCCACAGTCCTTTGCGCACGCTTTCTTAAATCAATATGGCGGCTCCCGACTGGAGTGGCTTATTCAGGCGTTCGAACCGTGATCTGTGAAAATGGAAATCAATACAATAAAGTGATCACAAAAACTTTTGTAGTGTCTCCTGTCTGAGGGATCGTGTATGTGATTGCCCATAGAGCGAAGCCCGACCAATTTTGTGTTTACGTCAGACGTGAACGTTCACCCTTTCTATCGGGCTTTGCCAATCATCGTGTACTGAAGTGTAGTGCAGTGTACCGTAAGCGTACGCAGCAATCGAAAATGAAATCTGCCGAACAGATATCTACGAATATGAAAACCAATAAAGAACTTATAATAACAATGACCACCAGGAAATGTCTCCAAGCTTGATTACTGTCAAATGTCCCTAATTACAAATATAGCATTCGGCAGTTTCACCTCTATCTGTATATATGTAATACAGAGAGACACAGGCGCTTAAAACTGTCGCTACGCGAAGCCGGCCTGTATACCGGAGGAGAAAACAGGCCGGCTTCGCGTATAGCGACAGTTTCTCTGTGTCGATCTGTAAAATATATACAGAATAGAGGTGAAACTGCCGAATGCTATACTTGTAATTAGGGACATTTCACAGTAATCAAGCTTGGAGACATTTCTTGGTGGTCATTGTTAAGTTCTTTATTGGTTTTCATATTTGTAGATATCTGTTCAGCAGATTTCATTTCGCCTTGAATGCTGCGTACGCTTACAGTACAATGCACTACACTACAGTACACGATGATTGGCAAAGCCCGATAGAAAGGGTGAAAACACAAAATTGGTTGGGCTTGGCTCTATGGGCAATCACATACAAGATCCCTCAGACAGGAGACACCACAAAAGTTTTTGTGATCAGTTTATTGATATCCATTTTTACAGATCACGGTTCGAGCGCGCGCCTGAATAATACCACTCCGGGTCGGGAGCCGCCATATTGATTTAAGAAAGTGTGCGCAAAGGACTGTGGGATCGGCCAAAAAATAATTCGAGCAAACACATATAATTAATTCGAGCAAACACATAAAATTATTTCGAGCGAACACATATAATTAATTCGCACAAACACACAATTATTTCGAGCGTACACACACATAATTACTTAGACCGAACACAAAATTAATTCAAGACACTGGTAGAAATTAATTCTAGCAAACATTCAACTTGCAGCACGTGAAAACATTTTGACCCAAAATTAATTGAAGGAATTAATATATTAAATCTAGACTACATAAAATTAATTCCGGCACATAAAATAAATAATTTGAAATGTTAGCAAAATTAATTCTAGACTACATAAATTAATTACAGCAAAGATAAGCAGAAATAATTAATTGGAACACATAAAATTAATTCGGTATGACTACACAATATTAATTAAAGCATATAAAAATAATTAAAAGAAAGATACAATTAATTCGAGGTGCTAGTAAATTAATTCCAATCTACATAAAATTAATTTTAACATACTAAAATTAATAAAACATAATTTTGACCAGAACGGGCCCTCATAAACATATGGTAGGGCTGTATTTCATAAAATCAAAGGAAGCCTTAGGAATTATCAGTCAGTGGTGTGTCTATTGCCCATATGTGACATCAGAATATTATACCCATTTAGATTTAAAATCCCAGGCACCCAAAGCCACATAACCTTGTGTTTTGATGACAGTCAGTGAACACCTGTTCACAAATAAATTTCCTTCACATACATAACAACATGGACAGCATCATTACAGAAAGTGATTATGAATTTTCACAGACTAGGGCATGATGTGAACAAAAAATATCTTGAATTTTCCGTGTCATTTTACGTGGAGAGATTACCCAGACATGTGACAATCACCCGTCAATTGACGGGCAAGCATTCAGCCAGTTATTCATTAAGCATGCAGTCGAATGTTAATAATAAATTCTGTGTTCCGATTTTATCAACACAACTAGCATTGCACCATACTGTGCATACCAGTACATTTTAACATACCTGTATAATTTAAATGAACCACACGCAATATGGGTCTCCCAATTTTTATTAGCTTGTGTTAAAATTGTTTTTCCCTTCGAGGATGTGTATGTATGTATGTATGTGTGTGTGTGTGTGGTTTATATATATATATATATATATATATATATATATATATATATATATATATATATATTATATATACATAATGTACCAGTGTGTGTGGTGTGTGTGTGTGTGGTGTGTGTGTGTGTGTATATATATATATATATATATATTATATTATATATATATATATATATATTTTTTTTTTTATTTTTTTTTTTTTTTTTTTTTTTTTTTAATCTCGTTGTGTATTATGTGTGTGTGGCTTAGTTGTGAATATAAGGATATGTACTGCCAGTGGGACTGTGAATATCAAAATGTTTGGAGAGCAAGAATTTTTCTTGTTTTGATTATCTAAGTTGATGTTATTGTGCTGCAGTATTATTTTCCAACATTAATATTAATATTAATATTCATAAAATATCTATACTGCCTAGAAAGACAATTGCAATAAGAATGGGCTCAAATTTTTTGTCTTTGTCATGCTTTCAAAGCAAGCTTTTAAAATTCAGTATTCACAAGTCAATAAATTTGTTCTTGAACAAGCTTACTGTGAAACAGAATTTGATTGGGTATCAAAATAATGATATGCGGTTGCATGCAAAGTATCTCAGAACAATATATATTGATTAGCACAATCATATCAGTATAATGATAAGAAGAATGTATGATGTTGCACTCATATTGACTGGCCATGACGGTAACAGCATAAAGTAAACTGCCAGAGAGCATGATGGTCACCATTGATTAATAACGAGTTTGGGCCAAACCATCTTGTGAAAGGGTCAAACACTATTTATAAGGTAAAGAGTCTTTTTTCTACACCTACTTGCCAAGCATTCAATTTGCCAGCACAGCATGTAAGTGTGCAGAGGCCAGTGTCATTGATGGCAGCTAAATCTCAGTCCAGGGTAAGATTTATTTTGCAACAACATTGCGTACTGTGCGCAGGGCATTCTATAGGCAAGGCTGATGCGTTGTATTTTGTACTGCAATATACTTGTTCGAGAAAAAGAAGAAATTGTTGAAAATGTGTTAGTTTCCTGAAACAAAATTAATAAAGTAACATCTATTTTCCATGTAATATTTCACACCTTCAAACAAAAATAGAAATATGAAAATTTTAGCTGATGCTGTAGTCAGTTTATATTTAAGAACTACTGTGGTGTTGAATATTTTAAGTACTTTAGAATGGCAATATTAACTATTTAAGAATTTCAGAAATGGTAAAAATAGTTTTTTGGAAGTGATTATCGTCAATTTTAGGAATGTTTGGAATAACTTTTCAATAATATTGGAGCATTTATAAAATGCTGAATACTATTTATTGAAGTCAATATAAACAACAATAAAAAGTTCAATAACTTTATGATTTCTGTCTTGTATTTTCTTGTGCAGTGTCGCGCAGCAATGCAAATGACACCTGCATTATTTAAGTCTGTGAGTCAAGCTGTGCAGTGAATCACAAATATGCCGTCACTTTCTTTTTGTCAGCTCTGTCACAAAAAGTGAGTCAAGTTTGCCTTTTACCGTATCGATATGTCAACTACCCTGACTTGTCGCTCCAATTGGATGAGATCTCATTCCGGCTGTTGTAAAATTTTTGTGGTTTACTTCTGCTGTTCATGGCAATTGTGTTCAACTTATGCCAATTATTCACAGTGCCCAGGTAGTAGGCTGTGATTTTCTGTTTGATGATACAACTTGTATTTTTTAAATGAGTCTAGCAACGAGACGTGGACTTTGATGGCAGTACATTTGTGTGACCAATCCTGCATTGAAGGTGCAACAAACCAGGACAATGTTTTGACAAGTGTTGAACCGACCTCTATACCTCTCATCCTTTTCTGGTAATGTTTGTAAGTGTAAGCAAAATTCAAGGTGATGAAAAAGACCATGATTTTAAGAGCTTTCTCCTATTCGGATGCTCGAAGTTTGAAAACATAAATTGATACGCCAGAATAACATTTGTGGAAGTAATATTATGGCAATAAATCCCCTCAACTAGCAGAGTTGCACTCATTATATGTTATTTATACCATTAATGTGGCACTCATATCTGTGGCCTGTGTCATATGTGCATTGTACATACACCGGTGGTGTATCATAAATTTCCTGCAAAGGATTATAATATATGTTGCATCGTGTACCTTAGGGTTGAGCCCCTAGTTGAAGTGCGCCCTCTGTGGTTAGGCCATACAAAGAAAATTCTTTGTTTGCCATCCTTCGCATTTTGAAAAACCTACCACTGCCAGCAAGGGAAAAAAACAAACACAGACAAAAAACACAAGTGTATTAACATTAGCTCAATTTTATTTGATTTCTTTCAGGAAAAATATTACTTTTATTTTTAGTAGTGTTAATATTGTGTTTGTTTTGTGTTTTGTGGTGCCTTAGTAGTCTTCAATCTTTTCAACATATGACATATAAGCCGTCAATGATTTTCACTGGAATATGAAGTTTAAACAGGAAGTTACAGGACCATGGGCGCACAATAGGAGCATTACTGATGATTCAGCCATTTGCATACACTGACAGGAGTGTTTGAATTCTCACAACATTGCTTTGATCATATGATAAATTTCAGTAATCATGATGGCCACTTTCGTGACATATGCAAAGAGGGGTCAAATGGTCGTACAGGGAACACATTCGAAATATATGCATTCTCCGACAAAAAACAATATTTTTTCTGTAATTTTCGACTCAAGTTAAGTCGCTATATATTCAGAGACATCATATGCAAGATTCAATGACAATGAATATGCCTGAAACATTGCAAAATTATGGGATTCTGGGACCAAACACGGCACGTCCGATCAGTGGCGTGGCTTTTTTACATTTGCATAGATTTATGATAATCCGACTTTTATAGGGGAAAATTCTGCAGTCTGTAATTCAAAAGCTTTTCCAAACACCAGAAAATGTGTCGCCATGTACATTTTAATATTAGCTTCTCTCCTACAAAGCTGCATTCACAAAAAAAAGGGGGAGTAGGGCTGGAGGAATTCAGGGGTGGATTCAAAAATTTTGGGATAGTTGGAGGGGGGGGGGACTTGAAAGTTTTGCTCTACCTATAGGGGACCTGAAAATTTTTTTTAATCCCTTTTACTGTAACATTTTCCGATTCAAAGATTTGGTAGGTAATTCAATGAAAAATGAATACCATTTTAAAGTCATCCAATTGTTCTAATGTTAATGATAATAACAATATCTCAAACAATTTTGTCACATTTATGACATTTATCTCTAAAAAATCTAAACATGTATGATTTTTTGTAAAACACAAACATGGGCCTAAACGAGGCAGAAACTGCAACTGTTGATAATTTTTTTCAATATTTCTATGCAATATATCAAATACAGTTTCTTGCTGTCTCCCTATAGTATGCTGAAACACACAATATTCAGTTTGTCAACAAAGCCTGTATATATAAATGTGTATTGGGTGATAATTGAATTAGAGTCATTTAATTGCGTTAATGGTACAAATGCACTGTACACACACTGGCTGCGTTGGCAAGCTGAATACTGGGAAGTCAACATACTGTAGGGAGTAGAACAAGAACGCAGTTGTGTAAACGGAACAAAAACACTGTCACTCTAAATTATCAAAGTTAATAATACAGCTTCCCTGCTACTGCAGTGTCACTGTCACTGCATACTGGCAGTGACAGAGATTATGCTCTGAGTAGTTGAAGGAAAGTTTGGGTCAAATGACGCTCATGACAGTGAAATATACTTGTACACAAGAACAGTCCAGAGAGCAACACATGATATGGAAGACCAGGAGACTTTAAAGTATCAGGAATTTTTGAATTCTGGCATAATGATATTGATGAAAAAAGATAAGGTCACCATGCTTGATTTTCTAAATTTTCACTTTATCATCCTAAAATAACACAAATGTAAAACTTTGAACAATGTAAATGAAAAAATGTGCAACTAAATGGAATTATTTTTCCGATTTGCCAATTTTTATTATTACACCCAAACTTTCAGAGATTAAAACATTTATTTTATGGAATATGATATTTTAACCTTCCAGTTTTGTTAATTTTGAGCAGCATCTAAGTCATATAAAGCCTTGTACTTTGGAAAAAAAGTTTTTGGTAGGTCACTGTGATCAGTTTTTCACAATTTGGCAAAATGTAGCCAGGCATTCACAATTTGCGTACTCTCTCATGATTGTCATTTTGTGTGCTCTTCAGTAGCTACCATTGATCTGGCCAGAGTTGGAATAAGTGAATTCGACTTAGACTGATGAATCAAACTGCTAATAACAGGTAATGTCGAACACTGCAAGCAGAACTGCCCAAGACATGCTTATTTTCACTTTGTGTGGATCCCTAATAAATATGCGGCTATGATAATGATGTTGGGGGGGGGGGGGGACTTGAAAAATTTTTGTCATACAACCAGGGGGGGACTTGAAATTTTTTGAGGGCATTAAGAGGGATCTGAATAAAAATAAGATTTCAATGGTGATTCCTCTGCCCTCCCCCCACTAGTGTTTGCAAACACAGCCTAAAGTACATTAAAACACAAATACCATACTCATAACATTTTGCTGCTCTTGACCAAGCATAATGACAGCATAGTCAAGATTACACTGTCAATAATAATCATCTTTGGCTTTATTTAAAGCCCTATTGAACTTTTCACAAGACCAAGACACAAATTATATATATATATATATATATATATATAATATATATATATATATATATATATATATATATATATATATATATATATATATATATATATATATATATATATATATATCTTATTGATAACATAATTTCATAATTATTATATTAATAATCAATAGTTCTGAGATGTCTAGACTTGCACTCCCCAGTCTCGTGAAAACTTCGCACCTTGGCAGGTCATTGATGTACGCCACCAACGTTGTATTCTAGAACACTATGCGGTCATGCAGCTTGTCAACCCGGAAGTGAATCAGATAGCCCACTCCGCTTGTTGATGTTGTTGATGGTTATGTGCATATGAAATATTACCATTACACTTCAAATGGAGGCGCCGGATGTAACGCCTTCTCTGGTTTGAAGTGAGGTAAGTTATTTCAGTACTTGCCCTGTGTCGTAACGAAGCCACACGTCTTCCGATTCTTTGTGCAAGGGTAAACCTATAAAACGCTAATTTCATTGAATGCAGCATGCAGGGAGCCCGGGCATGGGTTTTCCCTCACCGGATCAGCACAAGCCTGGTTACAAGGCTCACCGGATCTCGGTTCTTGCACGGTAGCAGTTCCTACCTATGTGGTTCCTATCGCAATATGTAGAAAACCTTGCAGAAGTATGAGAGTTTGAATTCCGTAATCTTAGCACGGTCACTCCGTGATTTTAGCAACAACTTTTTAATGTCAATCGAACTCAAACAAATGAACAAGCAGGAATTTTCGTCTGATACTCAACAATGAATCAATATTCAGCGGCGATTGAACCATGGATGTGAAAAAGGTAATGGAACCTGGGTGATAAGACCTCACACCGATTGGACTATAAACATACCGAGTCAATTGAACCCGTGATTTAATGCTGTATATCTTTTTGGGTCCAATTTCTAGCTGTCATTGAAAATGAAATTCATGTACATACATCATGCACCATCCCTGCTTCAGATATAACCCCAAAATTGTATCTAGATATATCATGTCGGTATATTGACGGCACAAATACGGTGATCTATTCCTCAAGACGTGAAAATAAGGATGCTATGTTCGTGATATTGCGTGGTTGGAACACATGCGAGCTCTCACAGTTGGAGAAAAATTCTTATGTTTCAAGCCAGAATTTCAATATAACTCAAATAAACCCCGTCAGCAATTTGTGTATCACTCAGTTTTGACAAGTTCTCTCCATGTAAGCACTTGCTGTTGATATGTCATAAACTGGTCAAAATCTCATGGTGTACTGTCTCTGGTCGTGGTTTGTTTATTTCTTAATCAACACATTGAACCCTATGTCGCCCATACAGCACTGATGACACAAACACCAGCAGTACTGGAAAGTTGTACCCGAGTACTATGACTAGTGCTGCTATGCCCAATAAGACAACATAAAGGCGTCATAATTCAAGTGCTGCAAACATTGCTTCTTGAGGGTAACAATGCAATAGGCATTCTCAGTTACAGCAACTCGTCCCAGATTTATTTTAATTTTCTTGACTAAAAGTGTGGTTTTTGTCCATCAAACAGTGCATGTTTGCAAAGATAAATCTTCAGCTACATGATCATGCATTAATAATGAAGTACGTCCTTGTATATACAAATAATTTGTACTGGTTTGATTGTTTTTCTGCTGTTTTGATGGCATGAACAATAAAGTTCCTCTCTGTTTTATCTTCTGTAGGTTCTGACTGTGGGACCACATGTGATAAAGAACGCCCATTCTGATTGGCTCATTCAAGTGTGTTGATGTCTGCCAACTAATCAGAAACGGGGATATTGTGGTCAACTGAATGAATGCTTATCCGCACTCAGCCACAATGGCCAGTGAATTCACTCCTCCGGATCGTAGAAACATGGTGCTTGAGTCTCAGAGCAGCTCCCCAAGAACACCAAACTCACAGTCACAGAGCAGGTTGTCAGGAGTGCCTAGTTCAAACGGCAGCCCTATTGTGCTGCCTGTCTCACATGGCAATCCAGATGCCATGACTGGTTCACATGGCAACCGTTCCGGTATGCCAGGTTCACATGGCAACATTCCCGGTATGTCTCCTCCTTATAGCAATCAAAACATGGCTTCGTCTTCAGAAACAGTACTGCGAAGCCCTGAGCAAGTGAGAAAGGACATTGCAAGCATTAGTGCAGCAACAGCACCAATGTTGGTAAAGACAGAAGCTGAAATTATTAACCTAGCTGAGGGTGCCATTGTTGGCGATGCTGAGTTGATTGAAATTGATGACTCATCTCCCATGGAGTCAGACTCCCCAGGTATCAGTGAAAACACCTTGAAAGTTACAAGAATGGCAGTGAAAGCCTTGCGGGACTTCTACAAAGAGAACTTTGACAACTCGGATTTTGAGAACCTCGCGGAGGCGGAGTTGAACACCCTCCTAGCCGATTTCTTCACCAACATGAAGCGAAAGGATGGAACGGTGTATAGCCTGTCCAGTTTGAAAGCAATGAGGGCGGGAATCCAGAGGTACATGCTGAATGTGAAAAACATTAACACTGTGCATAATCCATCATTTGAGTTGGCTAATAGCAAGTTTCAAGAAAAATGCCAGCATCTCTTGGAGGCTGGTTTGACCCACGTCAAGAAAGCCCCCGTCATCACTCTTACCGACCTCAGGAAACTTTACACGAGTACCAGCCTTGATGAAAGGATGCCCGTGGGACTTCAGAACAAAGTCTTTGTCGACCTCATGTTGTTTTCTCACATTGGGTCCGGTCGGAATGAACTCAGTGCCATTACGAAAGATATGTTCAAGTTTGGTCAAGAAGACAATGGCCGGGAGTACTGCACCATTGCAGGGGGTCCGGCAGGATCAATGGAGGAGGGTAACACCGTCACTCTCTTTGCAATAAATGGTAAGATCTGACTGTGAGCATAGAATGGTTAAATCTGGAAAGTTGGATGCTATAGTGAAACATGTTTTCACACAAATGATGATAGCTTTCTAAAACTGGCATTTTAGGCTGTTGAGCCATTTGCCTTTGCCTCCTGAAAACAACACATATTTTTCTCCAACCACAACCCCTTGCTAAAGTGCTGTCAGCATTCTTGCTGTGGTTGGGGAAGATAGGTAAACGGTATAGGGAACCCCGGTAGTATTGCTGTTGTCCTGCTATATATCGGCATTAACATTCTAAGGGGAACTACGGTAACATGAAAGGGGAGCCCTGGTAAAATTTACCTGCCATTACAAAAAGATTGTGTTGTGTGGGGAGACACCCTTGAAAGGGGCATCTAATAATTTCAAGATATGTTTGTTGTTGTCTCCTGAAGTAGGGGCACAATGAAGGGATGTAGTTTTCCACTTGCAGTCGTGTGAAGAAAAGCTATGCCAAAACTTTAGAGCTTGTGATTTTTTATACATGGACATAGCTGATATGTTTCCTATACAACAAGTGTGTTTTGAGATTTTCTGGTTTCAACTGGCCATGATAATGACGGTCTTTCCCTATGATTTTCATTATATTTAACAATCATTTCTGTTTTCATAAGGTTGTTCCAAGTGCCCGGTGAAAAGCTTGAAAAAGTACCTGAGTAAGTTACATCCAGTGTGCGATAACTTTTGGCAGCGACCTGTCAGGGCTGATATGGACAGCGACTTTGAACATCTCCTCCTGTGGTACCAGCACCTGGCTCTTGGGGTTCGGAAGATTGGCACCATGATGGTGTCACTTTCGCAGGAAGTGGAACTCTCGCAGATGTACACCAACAAAAGCCTGCAGCTCGCCCTCGCCGACATGAAGAAATCCAATGTTTCTGATTCGGCGTTGATGGCAGACGTGATGAAAAATATACTCCCGAAGGAAACCGTTGGCTCGGGGGCAAGTTTGCCCTCGTCCGTGAAAAGAATGCGAGTTGAGCAAATGCCCACAAATTTTGGACCACATGTACCGATAAGTTTAGCAGGTCATTCCATTAACCCGATTGCTATTCAACCCAGCAATGCACTTCCACCAGTAAGTCGTGACTTTCTGCCGAACAGAATCCAATTTCCGATACAGCGACACAAACTGCCACAACCAGCAAATCCGCCCCCAAACAGAACCGTACAGCTCAACCTGCCCATGCCAAACAAACAAAATATGCCAATGTCTCCACCAAGCCACCATATAACCATGGCAAGCGCATCCCAGCATTCCAGTCCAAGAATTCCATTGCCCATGCAGTCCGGCATGCCAGCTGCTTCGGCAGAGACTTCATACAGCACTGTTGCACAGTGCACTGAAGCCGTACCTTCGACTAGTCCGAGTACAAATAGAGGGGTTTTTACTTGGGTGGTAAACCCAAACGACAATGCAATCAGGCCTATGCAAAGGGAGATGCAGATTTCCAAAAAGAGCACCGAGAAACATATCCAGACAGACAGGATCGCAAGCCATGATCGCGCTACCCAGGTAAACTTACAAGCAGTCAACGAACCAGCAGACAGACATGACGAAGTAGCCCGACAAAGTCAAGATTGTTCTCCGAAGGTCACAACCAACAGGTGCAATGCGTGTGGCATTAACTTTGACAGCGCCATGGTGTTTGCTATGCATAGAACACTCCACGGCAGCGACGGTGCATTCCAGTGCAGTGTGTGCAGGCAGCATTTCAACAATACGGTAGAATTCAACGGCCATATTTTCAGTAGCCACCATTGAAAATGTAGTTTTCCCTCACCGCTGAACTCTGAAACAAGCAGTTCTTATCGCTTGTGCTTCCAACAGTACGTATTTACATCCCTCATAAAATCTCTGTTAGTCATCTATTTCTCTACCATGAAACTTTTCCATAGAAAGTTAAATGCACTGCCAAATAAATTATGTGGCACTGAGAAATTTGTTTTTTTTCTGGTTCTTAACGTTGGCAAAATGATTTGGTGATACAATTCTCTTTATCTCAAATAGCTTTTGTCTTGTGCTAAGGGGTCAAAACTGCATGTTGAAATGCATTGTGGGAAAAAAGTCGACTTCTCACAGCAAGAGTTTGAAATAGTGATTTGATAAATACTTTTAATGCAAATACAGTCGGTTTCATGGCAATAAATTCTGCTTGTCTGTGAAACTGGCTAAACTCCTGCATCTTTTCAACTTTTTGGCATTTCTTGTATGAAATTCGTAAAAAACCTAAAATTTTACTCTTACTTCTATGATCTTATGTTTTACTTCTAGAATTCTGCCATATTGAAATATGGTTGACCACTTTAGAATTTTACACTCACTTAGGTGGCAAAATCGTATTCACGGTACCCAGAATTTCTTCTACATAAGGCATTTTCTTTCCCCTACCACTTTGCTATGGCATTACCTCAAGTTGGTTTTTCCTCTGACAACAAAATTACTTTCTCTTCCAATTTAGTATTTTATGGTTATAAGCGATAGCAGCTCTCGAAATTAATCTATTTTGATAGGCTGGATGTCAACCAATTTTTGGGGAGATTGTGTGTTTAGATTTTTGTTGAACAGACTAGAAAATTACACAACATGCAGGCATTGAAGTGATGCGAGCAATAGCCATAAAAGAATATCAAAATTGTTTGAGGCCAGTACAATAGTTCTGTACAAAATGTGTAATCGATAGCTATAGAGCCACAATCTGATCAAATGAACCACAATCCCTCCACCAAATTGGAGAGACTGGATAAACATTGCAGTGAAATACAGCAGAGTTTGTACAACAAGAATTTGTTACCGATGTCACTCCATTGCTTTTGAATATGGTTCACTCAGTGTCCTTAGAAGGATATTTTTGTTTCATGCTAAAACACTAAATGTAAAAACACTCATGAAAGTTTCCAACTTTGAAAGCCGCCTGTTAGAAGATTTTGTGAAAGTCAGGGCTCCCGCTACCCGATCGCCAATTAGCCAAATGCGAAAGAAAGTTAAAAATGGCTACAAAAATTCCAGTTTGGCGAACATAGTGGCTAATGATTTTTCCTGCCCAGGCCAGGTGCCACCTCAACAAAAAACTACAGCTAACAATAAAAGAGTTGAGAGATGTTGAAACAGTTTACTCTCCTTCCTACAAAGTTGCAATGTATTGAAACAGTTTACTCTCCTTTCTACAAAGTTACAAATTCCCTAGTACGTGGAGCAGACATTGTTGCTGTTCCGTCTGCGGTACATAGAGGCTTTGTTTTGCCTCCGTGAGTCCCGTTCGTTCTAGAAGTTTTACCTACTTTGCTAGAATCAAAATTTGGCCTGCAACTACTCAGTTTGATAGTAAAAACCGTATTTTAAAAGGGGAATTTCACAAACGGAGCAATAATACAAAGGAAGAGGAGAAAAACTGAGGTTTTCTGAAAGGTCAAGTCTAGGTCATCTCATCATGTGATGTCATGCATGAAGACCCCTTAAGTGTACAATTATGGTTCAAAAGAGCCAGCTAGGGTGGTCCAATAGGTAAAAGGTAATTTTGGTGTCTTCCAATTTAAATGGCATTCAGCTTGACTGTCAGTTTTAAATTAAATTTATTAAGAGTCATTGGAAATGGATATTGTCAACAGTAATTGCAGTAAGCATATCCATTGTCAAATCATCACATTTGTGAATTGCAATTTTGCATGTAAACATTAAAGCAACAATTCATTAAAATTGTTAATTCGGTCTATTTCAAACTGCTATAACTTATACAAGAAATTATGTGATTCTGAATTATTTTAATATTTTTGCAGATTCGACCAGTTTAATGATGTAGAAGTAAACATCACCAGACATTTCTTTATGATATCAAAATATCAAGTGAAAATATATCTGTGTTACAATGATATCATAATCATTAAAACAATGTAATATACTCTCAAACAGTGAGTAATTTAAATGAACAAATATCATTGTGTCTTGTTTTACAAGAGTTGTGTTTGGCAAAACCCTTTGGTCTCAAGAAAAATACTCATAATCAAAATGCTATTCAGCCTGCTTGATCACAACTATGACATACAAGTAACACCGGGGCCAATTGTATCTACACTGCCAGTGTGCTACTAAATGCTTTCTCCTGCACCATTTTTTTATTCTTGTGGCTAAAACATTTTGGTTATGGAAGACTGCATAAATTTGCCGCATGAGAGGCTTGTAGCTTATGACAAGCTATCATACTGTGAACACTAAATGAATGCCGCAGAAATGTTCTCTACCTGTTGTAATATACACTTCACTTTGCTACCAGATTTTAGAATTCAATCGATACCTTACTAGATTTTATTTCTGGTGGTAAAAGTTTACCATCTGAAATGAAAAAGTATTTCTATCCTGGAAATGTCATAAAAACACAGATTGTTCAATACAAACTGAACAAATATTTTTTAATGTAAAAACTATCAGGAACATCATACAAAACATCTCGATTTGTAAAATTAGGAACTCCTGAATGCGGAGAAAGCTGTAATTGCCACGCTTGATTGAGATCATAAACTGGCTAAAAGTTGCTCAAAGTGGCTACAAGATTTTTGATTTGGCTAATCATTGGCTAATCATTTTGGTGACTTAGGGGGAGCCCTGAAAGTCCTTGTGGTTTGTCATTGCCAACAGGCAAGTCCGCTCACAAGTTAGCAAGACCCCTTTGAGTTTTGTCGTTCGTATCGCATATCATTACTGATTTCCTTTATAAGAATAGGTTACATCTGATTGGTGGCTAGCCTGCAATCAATGCCTGATCTGTCCTCACACCTTTTCAGAGATCACAAATGTGTGACCAAACCGTTTATTTAAGTCAAAAGTTAGATCATCAAATAGAAAGGATGACAGTTCTTATTCTCCTTTTACAAGTGTGTACATGACTTTGCCCTCCCTGTTTGTACAGAAGTCTTTTTTATCGAATGTATAATTTTAACATTTTATTTTCAAGCCAGCAGGTGATGGTGGAAATTTGTGCAAAATGCGCAATAGTAGTGGAGCACATCCTTGACAAATTATTTTCTACTGCCTTTCTCAATGGAGTAACATTGGGTATATTGATATTTAGCATTGTTAAACCCAACTTTTCCGTGCTCCCCCATCACCTGTGATGAGGACATTAGTGAAGAGGCATTTTGTGACCAGGATGAAGAAATATGTCCAAAAGTTCTTTATAAATACTGGAGTAATACTTGACATTGTTTGGGATGTCTTGAGCATCTGAAAGAATGGCGTCAGTTTCTTAAGAGATCTTTCCCCATTCAAGTCTAACTTCAAAAGCTGAAGTACATGATTTCTTTAATCTGGTTTCTGGCTATGTCAAGAAAACAAAATGTAACAAAAATCAGGGCAACGTGAAGAATATTGGGCCATGACAAGCTGTTGTGTAATTCAACACCAACTTAGGGGGTATGTTTGTGTTTTGTCACCATTAATGGCACCCTTAGACAAACACTGATTTCTACCATGAGCAGGATGTGGCCCAGTGTACTTCAGGTTTTCGACCAAGATTGCTGTGAAAGAATCAAATCTGTGGTGAGACTCCTTGATGCCAAAAGAAACTTGCCAAAAATGTGAGGTTGTATAAGGTCTAGAAATGTGATTTCTGTGGAGTATAATGATTGTTTGGAATTTTGTATCGTGTATTTGGTATGTGTTATGTAAAAAATTCTATCACTTAATTTTTATGTAGCTGTTTCAGTAAATGCAATCGTAAGATCTGTTTACTAGTGTGTTAAAAGAATGTCCCTCTGTTTGTCTCTCTCTCTCTCTGCAAGTAAATTTCGTACTTTCATAAGCCATTATTATTTCAGGTGATTTTGTTTCTAAGTACTACACACTATTACCAGTTTTGTTGAAATAGTGTAACACATTTGCATAGTACTGTTATTCTGCTGACCTTTTTGTTTTTGTTTGCTTCAAAAGTCTGTATAAATGTGTAAACTGTCAGAATTATTTATGTACTTGGGTATGCAACTCAGAAGTGAAAGACTTAAACTTTTGCTCAAACTTTCCCCAGGAAACTCTAAACAGTTCTTTCAAAATCAAGAATAAAAATCAAGGGTCACAGTGCAAATGTTTGTACTAGAGAACAAATTACCTGAAATTTACCAATATTTGAAATTCAAAATGGCTGCCATCACTGGGTTAACTCCATGGGAGAAAAATAGAATTGTTGATTGTCACAATATTGAGACCGTGAACATTGTGTGATCAGAAGTATAAAAGTTAAATAGATGATATTTTCTGTCAAGATAGACCAGTGAATAGAGTGTTCCCCTGAATTAAAAGGCCAGTAACTGTATTTTAGCTCCCATAGCCATATGTATATATGGCAATGGAAGCTATTCTTATAGGCTAGGAAAATGTCTGTATGTATGTATGTCTGTATGTCTGTATGTCTGTATGTCTGTATGTCTGTCCGTCAACATCAAAAACTCCAAAACCGCTGTACATTTCATCTTGATATTTGGTGTGTACATGGATGATGGGCTGTAGATGAGATTTTGTTCAAATGAAGTTGTCATTGCCAAAAATATGCAAATTAAGTGAAAAAATGTAAAAACAGTCAAAATTGTAAAAACTCAATAACCACTGAGCAGATTACATGAAAAATTAGCATGTAAGTATTTTGGGCTGACATGAAATGATTGTGCGCATCTTGGGTCAGTATCTTGGACTTGCTATTTTTCATGAATTTTTTTGTAATTTTCTCCCATTTTTGGTCAAAAAATCTCCTGCTCTGAAACCACAAGTCCGATTGATTTGAAACTTGGTATGGAAGTGCATAGGAGTGACCTTTCCCAAATTTGGGCAAATCGTGGTGAAATTTGCATATTTTTAGTTTACATGTCCATAGACTCCCATGTATAAGGCAGATCTCCATAGACTCCCATGTATAAGGCCAAAAAACATAAAATTTAGTTTCTCATCGTATTCATATTGCAAAAAGGATGCAGTGACACAATTTTTAGTCCCCACGGATGAAGTCCAGTGAGCTTAAAGATTGGGTCATGTCCGTCTGTTCGTCCATCCGTGAGTCGATCCGTTCACGCAGATATCTCGGATATTTTGACAAAATGTCATGTGACCTTGATGACCTTTGATCTCAAATATACATATTTGTCCATAACTCAGTAACCACAAGTGCTACCACCCTTCATATATGGTATGATGGGACAGCTTATGACCCCACATATTGTACCTCATTAATTATGCACATATCTAATTTTGAGCGAGCCAATAGAGCTAGAGGTCTGATTTTTGGTATATAGGGATAACTTAGCAAAACAATTTTTTTGACAAAATGTCACGTGACCTCGGTGACCTTTGACCTCAAATATACATATTTGTCCATAACTCAGTAACCACAAGTGCTACTCCCTTCACGTATGGTATGATGGGACAGCTTATGACGCCACATATTGTACCTCATTAATTATGCACATATCTAATTTTGAGCGAGCCAATAAAGCTAGAGGTCTGATTTTTGGTATATAGGGATAACTTAGCAAAACAATTTTTTTGACAAAATGTCACGTGACCTCGGTGACCTTTGACCTCAAATATACATATTTTTCCATAACTCGGTAACCACAAGTGCTACACCCTTCATGTTTGGTATGATTGGACACCTTATGACGCCACATACTGTACCTCAATAATTATGTGCATATCTCATTCTGAGCGAGCCAATAGAGCTGGATGTCTGATTTTTGGTATATAGGGATAACTATAGGAGAGAAATTTTTGACCAAATGTCATGTGATCTCGATGACCTTTTACCTAAAATATATGTTTATGTCAATAAATAAGTAACCACAAGTGCTATGTCCTTTGTATTTAGTAGGATGGGAGACCTATGACAACACACGCTTACCTCATTAATTATGTACACATCTAATTCTGGGCAAGCGAATAGAGCTAGAGATCTGATTTTTTGGCATATAGGGATTAATTAGCAATATAATTTTTTTTTCAAAATGTCATGTGACCTCGATGACCTTTGACCTTGATTATACATGTATATGCATATTTCAGTAACCACAAGTTCTATACCCTGCAATTTGATAGGATATTAGACCTTAAGATGTCACATCTTGTACCTCATTTATAATGCACATATGTATTTCTTGGCTGGCCAATACTGCTAGAGGTCTGATCTTTTTTCACGATTTAGAACCATAACTTAGACATGCCTCAGTGTTTCAAATTGGGAACAACGACATAGACCTATGTGCCCATAGATCTCAACATATATACTCCAGTGATACTTCTTAATGACCACATTTTCCTGCCCCATCAAGACTAATATCCTATTACAAGTGGGGACTATGTCATTGTAAATGACTTGTTGAGTTAATGGTTGTATCACAGTATTCGATATATCTAATTCTGTATTTTTCCATTTTATATTCTGAATAATTACATTAAACATATTTCACTGTCTCCAGTACATTTCATTTAAGTATTTTCACTTCATGCACTTTATCCCTTTCACACATGTTCAAATATCTGACCAGAGAACAAACACTAAATAGTCCAGGATGGGAGCTACAGTGTCATTGACGCTATTTTTTTATTATCTTTTTAAGTATAAACAAATACTATTTGTTTTTAATGTCAGCTGCAGTTTCTTGTCCTACTTCCCAAAGTATGTTGAGATACACAGTATTGAGCTCATTGACTCAGCCTGTACAATTGCACACTGCTGTTATTTTTGACAAGTGAATTCTGGTTCAGACTACAATTCAAATGTAAACAATAACGGTGCCTTTTTATGCAGTGTTGACAAGCTAAACAGTGGACATTTTAAAATGCATCGGGGAGTAGAACAAGGACTTGCAAAATGATGATACTCAAAGTAAAAAATGTAAAAAAAATCATTAAAAGTTACAGCTACTGTCCCTTTAATATTGTACAGATCTTTTAGAGATCAAGAAGTTTTAGCCATAATTATGCGTACCATGATGTGTGTGCAGCAACTCGTACATTTTACCCTCTGTAGTTTGTTACTCTAGAAGGTCAATACGATGTATATAAACAGATAGGTCTTTGTCCATGAAGAATAGCTATGCAGCCACCCTGCTAAAGCTATTCAGAACATGTTTTTGTGCTGGTACCATAAAAATATATATAGAAGCAAGGTCAGAATAAAGTAGTCACCTTTACTGCATTTCAGTTGTGTCAACCAGTATTCCTAAATCTCAAAAATGTGTCAGGTTCATAACTGTCAGCATTGTAGCAGACCACGGGCATTATGCAGAGGTCAGTATTGAGATTATTTATCATGAGGTCAATATTGAGATTATTAGGTCAATATTGATATTACTTGTGGGTTCAATATTAAGATTATTACTCAGCATGAGGTCAATATTGATAATTTTGCAGAAAAGACCCAAATAAACAAAACCAGGTATGAGGCACTTGTTACAGCATTAAATTCTTTGTAAGTCTCTGGAGATCAACATTCAACAGTGATAATTTGTTATTGACGTTTTTGATATAAAATATTGACTTTATCAAATGTATATTACATTTTTATTGTTGTTTTTCAGCGACCATGGTGACTTCTATGAGTTGTCAGTGGCACACAAATCACCATGACAACACAGATGTCAGTAGTTTAGTACCATATAATGGCAAAAATCACAGAGGAAGATGTTGTCCTCACAAATAAAATGCCGTAATGACTTTGCATCAGTGGAATGTTATGATTGCAATTTTTACCAAACAAAGTTTTATATTATGTCAGAGTTCAAAGTTTGCCAGTAGCTTGTTCAGAAGAGATGTTTTATTGTGAATTTCTGAAAGTGCTTTGTGTTATGTAACAAATTGTGACATTGTTGTTTATGTCTGTAGAACTTTTAAAAAACTTGTTCCAAGTTTGGTATTTGCCACCTCATGAAATAACTGTGTTTTTGTCTCAGTATATCATCCAGGTTATTTGTACTTTTCAAAAAAAAATTGTCTTTCAACATCCTCAAAGAGACACACTTAAGCCTATGGCAACTGACAAGGAAACAAAGTCAGTGTTCTGGTGGATAACTCAAGCACTACCAGTCATTTTTACAGAAATATTAGTAAGCCATGTGTCTACAAAGCAGGTGGTTAAGATCTTTGAACTTGAGTATGAAATTGAGTTGTACTATGCATTTTTCACATCAGTTTTTTTTTTTCTCTGACATAACTGTCATGTAGAAACAGAAAGAAATGATCTTTTGTGAACAAAATGATACAGAACAATCAGGATTCATAGCCTTGAATGAATGTTTCACTGAGTTGAACAATGTGAAATAACATAAGTTTACTTTGGTTGGTTACTTGAGTGAAATATAAACACCCCTGGACTACACCAACCTGACGTACTACCTACGACCCCAGCCCCATCTAGTTTGTGGGATATTTCCAAGAGGAAACTGCTCCAGAGTTAGTGTTCTGATACCGCTTGACCTGGTCACTCCATTTCAAGTCCAAACAAGTCCACACTAACAATTTAGAAAGATGGATTTCGGCCAAACCATGGTGGTGAAAAGTCTAACTACTTGAGATTGTCAAAAGTTGTCTGTATGTGCTGCGGCAACATCTTGTGATATGAGTTCCAGGTGTCACCAACTGTATCGAAAGAAAATTTTCCATATCTTTACGACCTCCTGTATGATATCTGAGACAATCCAAGTGAGATCATGAGATGGCAAGCGTGTTACTTAAAATGTGTTTGTCGGTGTTAATTTTTTATGTGCGTAAAAGTTAAATTTTTATACCGGTAATTTGTGACATTTTTATCCATCAAGTTCTGTGAACACTCTATTTGAAGTATGTATGATTAAGTGTATTGCCGTTTTATTAACTAAAAAACATGAAATAAAAACATGACATATTTTTATTTGTATCGATGACTAGCATGGATCATTTACCATTATATGTTAAGGTGATTTTTAACCAAACTCATTAGTGAGTCAAGATGTTGTTATGGTGGTGTTTGATCAGTGACATAATGGATGGTACAAAATTAAAGAAAAAAACTTCAAAAGAAACTGTTATGACCCTACAATCTACATTATGCAAAATACATGGCTACGATTTGCATAAATTATGCAAATGAGCCACCGTACTTGGCCTCACGAGTACACAGACAGGAAAGATTCATATTCTGAAGAATGGTCAGATATATATAAATCAATGAGGTCGTATTTTAATTCCTGGTGAAAATATGGAAGTACAAGCTACAACCTTGATGAATGTCTAAGTAATAATGAATCTGTTTTGTTTTGCACCCTGATTGTGCTAAAGCACTATTAATTTGTCTGTCAGCTGCCTTGTCTCCCTTGCAACGGATGCTTATAAGCCTTTC
Source organism: Ptychodera flava (assembly GCF_041260155.1). Lineage (NCBI taxonomy): Eukaryota > Metazoa > Hemichordata > Enteropneusta > Ptychoderidae > Ptychodera > Ptychodera flava. Next base: position 22,089,245 of record NC_091944.1, on the reverse strand, counting down.
ATGAAATGTTCCTTGTCTGTCATTTTGATAAAATTAAGAGACTAGGATAGGCAAATTTGTTTTAACAAAATATGGAAAATTAATGAATGATACTACAGTGAAAATGGAGTCAGCGTGGACTCTTGTGCCGTGCGACAAAATAAAGGCAGCCACTGACGTTTTTTACAGACACAACACACAGACAATGTAGCAGATGTCATGAAATCTGTTTCTATTGAAAAGGGGTGTTGGAGTTACCAGGACTTAGGGAGTGGTCAGTTTCTTCGGCCTGGGGGGGGGGGGTGGATTATTTTTTGCCGACGTCAAAAAGTGATGACCCCCCTATTCCAAATTTTGAAAACATGGTGACTCCCCCCCCCTCTGCGCGACAACGGTAAAACAAAAGGTGGATATAAATTGTGTGTATATATATATATATATATATATATATATATATATATATATATATATATATATATATATATATATATATATATATATATATATATATTATATTTTATATTTTATATTTTATATTTTATATATATTTATTTTCAACAGTCATTCTGTGTTTTAATGAAATTGTTGACATGTCAGTTGTAAGATAGGAATTTCAAAGAGTCAATTTTAAAGTTTGAATACAGTACATTTTGAATGAGCTGTGAATGTATTTCACACTTTCTATGCTTAACCAGATGTCCTGAACTGTTGTACAGAAATGGATGTCAATCATTGATATCAGAGAGGAAAAAGCAGTAAATCCAAAACTTTGATGGGTGACCCCCCCATCACCAAAGTCAAAAACAGGGTGACCCCCCACATGAATCCAGCCATCCTATTAAATCTCCTGAGAAGCCATAGAGAGCTATTTTAGCCAAATCTGATGTGTGCAGTGTCTGAGAGGACCTTTTCTTGTAACATTGAAACCATAAAAGCACAGCTAATAATGACGAAAACTGCTTTTTTTAACTGTTATTTTAGTCATAAGAAAGCATCTTTTGTTTTACCGTTTTAGAAAGGCATTCGACACCATAAGGGGAGAACCATTTGATTTTGGGGGGTATGGAGGAAATGGGTATGGGAGCAAATTTTTTTTTCCTGTCACAGTGACAGCAATTTTTTTTTCTACTGTCAGACCTGCATCAATTTTTTTTTTCAAATGGAGTAGCAGTGCACATTTTTTTTTATTTGTCATCAAGTTATAATGCGTTGTATATAAGGGAGCCGTCATTATTTACAGCCTGAAACTCCGAAATTTCGAGTGACCCCCTCCCTCGTCAACCATGATGAATTTGAGTAACTCCCCTCTCTAACTCTGAAATTTTGACTGATCCCCCACTTAGAAAGTTAAATACAAATACATGTATTTGTAAAATTTACAAAATATAGCAACAGTAAAGACCTTTGAAATCCTGATGTACCCTGCTAGACTATCATCAGTTATCTCATGATGGTTCAAAAAAGGTGAACCCATCAAAATGAAATTGCAAGTCTTAATAAAATAAAGATATAAGAGCTCACGCAGTATCCAACCATATAGTATATTGTTTAATTTGGATAGGTATTATGACAGGGATTTCACTAGAATATCGACCGGGCAGAATTTGAAAGTACAGGGGGAGAACACGTGAGAGGCTTAGGGGGAAAGTGTCACAGGGGCTTTCCCCTATCTTGCATGGACATTTTTAAGATATTGATGTGTGCAATGGTGCAGTCTGGTGCAATCTGAGAGATGTTTTTAATTTTTTACTAAGTGAAACTGTTAGAATACCCCAAGGGGAGAGCACGAAATGTTGGGAAATTGATGTGTTTAATGGTGCAATCTGAGAGGAGTTTCAGGTTATTTTGCACTCAGTAAAACTGTTTGAAAATGACATTGAACACTGCAATATTTTTTTACATTTTTGCATGATCAGTGTTTGTGTCACAATATTCAACAGCCAAACAATGACAATACAATTTGTGAAAATAATTCTGTTTGCCAGAGACTGAAGATAAATAAATATACAGGAACGGAAAATCTGTGACCTTCTTGTGTCATTTCTCCAGCTGCCAGCTTCTAATGAAAACTGAGGTAAATTAAAACATGTTTCTGTAATAATAAAGGATTAATTCACAACAGTTCAGTTTTGTCCTAGATCCTGTGAAAATTTTGAGAAATTGATGTGCGCCACAGTACAGTGTAGTGCAATCCGATAGGTATTTTAAATTTGTCTTTTACCAGTAAAACTGTTAGAAGACCCAAGGGGAAAGCACTGAAAATTTTGAGAAATGGATGTGTGCAATAGTCCAATCTGAGATGTGTTTCAATTAATTTCGCGCAAAAAATTGAGTAACCCCCCCCCCCTTCTTCCTCTCCACATTTTGAGTAACGCCCCCATGAAGTTTTTTTTTTTTTAGTGACCCCCTCCCTTGTATTTCATTATATTTGTTGTTCCTCAATTTTTCATTGTCAACTTGTACATCTTTCTAATATGTTTATATTGAGAGAATAATATATTGGTTTTAACACCAGTTTATTGACTCCTGTCTTGTGTTTTAAAAATTTTCACAATATACAGAAGTCAAAAAGTTCCCTTTAGATAGTGCCTATGCCATTGAGATATTGCAACAGAAATCCTGAAATATGATTTCTTGGGTCAGAAAAGGGAAGGAAAACATTGAGTGTACTGAGGTGTAAAGTAGACCTATGAAATGCATGCTTATATCATAAGTGCTGGGAAAAAAACATAAGAATTGCTTGTGGTAAAAACATTTGCCCGCCTATGGCGGCGCGCCGGCAAAGAATACATGAGAATAGAGTTTTCAAATTTTGCTAATTTCTGGTGCATTGTGACAATTTTTTTTTCACTTCTGTCTGTTATGACAATTTTTTTTTCTCAGGCCATGACAGGATCAATTTTTTTTCCTTCTATCTTGCCTGGCGACAATTTTTTTTTTCTCAAAATCCTCCATACCCCCCCCAGAAATCAAATGGTGTTCCCCTAAATCAAGACATTCTACTATGTAACTTAAATCATTACGGTATTCGTGGGCCCGCATATAGCTGGTTTAAGTCTTATTTGGAAAACCGCATATAAATTACTGCATTCAAATATGGGCAACACACATGTAACCTACATCAACCAAATTTTCAAACTTCAAAAGAAACTTGTTCGTTTGATTTCTTTCTCTGACCCTCGCTCACATTCTGCACCATTATTTAAACAGCTAGGTATCCTCGATATTCGTAAACTTTGTAAATATCACACATGTACTTTTATCTTCGATTTGAGAAATAACCACTACGCTCACACAATATATCATTATGCGTCCTTTGTGTCACATTCCTACCCTACTAGATCGGTTTTACGTAATGATTTTTATTTATTTCCGAAAGGATTTAAGCAGTACTCAAAATAATTTATCTGTGCATTAGTAAAACATTGGAATAACATTCCTACTTCAATTAAATTGATTAAATCAAGAATGAGGTTTAAGAAGGCTTTGAAAAACTATATCATGAATGAAAATGATATTTTTTTTTACCCACCTTTTAGATTGTTTTTTTTTTTTTGTATGAGACTTTAAGTACTTTTTTTACTGTGAATATTTATATTTCTTTTTTGTAAATGTCTGTTTGTATTTAATTTCTTACTATTGACAAGGGCTCTCAATCCTCATGTTCAGCTTGACAATGGGGCTAGGGACTAGATTAGTTCTGTTAGAACTACCTCCCTCGTCCCCACCATTTATTTCTCGATTTATATTTTTCTATGCTCTGTTTTTATGTGTATTTATTTATGTACTTACTTTTAATACTTATTGTCGTGTTTTTTTGTGTGTATAAAATGGTGAAATTTAGAAATAAATCAAAAAATAAATCAAAGAGAAAACCTGAGACACAAAGGAAAATAGTTGCATCAATGAGAACGAAAGATATCTTGTCATTTTTCTATCTCTAAAATAAGTCACTGTATATGATTGTGAAATATTAGTGCATGTTGCTCTCTCATACTGAATTCTCTAGACTACAGAAAAGTATCAGGAATTTGTCATGCTTTCCATATGAACTGTAGATTTTATAATGGTACACTTTCACTTAGCAAACATCAAGATATCTCTGACATACATCTCTGATTTATTAAAGTATGGCGCCCGAAGGGCGCAACGAAAAATATGAAACATCCTGATATCTCTGATATATGTCTTGCATATTAAAGTCATGCACCCGAAGGGCGTGCTGAAAAATGTCTGATATATTAAAGTAATGCGCTTGAAGAGCATGCTGAAAAATATTGAGTATACACATATCTCTGATATATGTATGCCTGATATGTTAAAGTTGGGCGTGCTGAAAAATAGCTCTGATTATTAAAGTTACGCGCCCAAAGGGCGCGCTGAAAAATGCAACTGAATGATGAAATTTGTGGCTGACGCGATGCATTTTAGGCAATGATGAGCCTGTGTCAAAATTCAAAAACACACTGACTCCCTGCCCATTGGGCATTTCAAAAACATGGTGACCCCCCCATCACCAAAGTCAAAAACAGGGTGACCCCCATAAATCCACCGGCCCGCTCCAGGCCGAAGAAACTGACCAGTCCCTTACTGTTTTGACCGTGTTGATTTCATCATGGATGTGTAAGACAAATATATCCATGTCTTCACAAAAATTGAAAAAATCTAAATTTCAATATTATCATAACGTTTTGTCGCCGCACTCCACAGGGTGAAAAAGAATCACTTTGCGAGCAGACAACGAACATCTAACGCCGCACATCGAGTCAGAAAATCCTATTGAAAGTACTGAATCGTTTTTTTACTCACCAATCCGAATTTATTCTACCTTCTTTTCTACACTGAACTAATTTTAATCAACTAACCACATTAGCCTACAGCGAAGTTATATTTTGGTTTTATCATACATTTTACACTTTACCAATTATCTGTGATGACAAAATGCAGAAAAAAATGAAATATTCGATGCCTAAAGGTTTTATTACATTTTTCGATCTGCAGCATCAATGACTGATTGCCAGTCTGAGACTCAAACTCCAGCAAAAATAGTTCCGGGTCAAAATTGGTAAATACTCATTAACATAAAGGAATGGCATAATGTTTTTGGTATTGCACTGCAGTGCAAATACCGGTAGTACGAGCGGTTTTCGATACAAGTAACCTGTGGTACATATGTAAAGACAGTATTTTATCGCTCAGACAAGTTTATAGACCGCGTCTATGAGGTCATGACCTTTATCCAATCCAAGAGACGTACGGCGGCGAGGCGAGGCACACTCAGCATGCTCAGTAATAGCCCTACGAGTATGGCGAGAGTGTCCGGCTTTGGCTACGCCGCCTCTCACTAGCCCTACGAGTATGGCGAGAGTGTCCGGCTCTGGCTACGCCGCCTCGAGGCGGCGTAGCCAAAACCGGACACTCTCGCCATACTCGTAGGGCTAGCTCAGTAATAACTGGCAACAATTTCAAAAAAGTCATTTGGAGACGAATATGTGCTTGAAGACGTAGGTATTTAGTGAATATCACTTGGAATTTTGTGTCCTAATTGACCACATGTAAAGTAGAATTAATGATATTAAGCTGAAGTTCAGATCCCGAGGAAAATTTATAACCTAGTAGACAGAGCCGGACTCATTGAACAATCTTCAAAAATTAGCACAATCAAATGGAATACAAAAGAAATTCAAAGAAAAAAATTGAGTATAATGATACTAAACACTAGGACGTAATCTAAATTCGGTATTGAATTACTAACTATTCCAAGGCAAAGCACTTCAGCAATTTTGGATCTGACGCTTCGCTTCTCAATCGTTTTGGTAGCGCAGAAGATCTTAAGCAACATAATCGGGAACTATGTCACTCAGCAGGGTTTTGCGAAGCATCTTGTAATAATAATAATTTAATTACCGTATTTTTGGGGTTTTTTTCTCAACATTTCGTGAGGAATTTTTTGTAACAAAGAATACAAATTGAATCTTTTGTTTGATTTGTGGGATTGATTGAATAGGTGTGCCTTTGAAAGTGCCTTTGATAACGTTTAGTTTGGCCTTGGGTGTTCTGTGTGAAAAACGTCTGTGGCTGCAAGAGAGTCCACGCTGACTCCGTTTTCGTTGCAAAACTGTGCTTGCGGCACCAGTTTTGCACGACTGTAGGATTATATATAGTACAGGTATGTCACATGATGAAAATAATCATTCTTATTATTTACTTTTCCATAGACTTAGTTTTTCTCTAGGGTCTATGATTTTTTATATTTCACTAAATTAACATGTGAGGTTATTAGATCATTGGCTATCTGGTGCACATAGGGAGTGTTCAGAATTTACTTCCTGGGGGCAACAATTCCCCACAAAGAAAAATTAAAGGGGACCAGACAAAAATACCACAATCTTTTATAGGGGATTAAGGGGGAAAACTACATCAATTTAATATTTGCCCAAAAGACCTATCTATAAAAAGAGAACCATAGTAGCTCCCTAGGTGACAGACAAACTCCACAAGTGTATTTAAACTCCATTAGCTGCAAAATTTGGTAATATCCACAGTAGTTTGTTTTTATACATCTACTGCAAAATTTGGTTCTCCTCCCTCAAGGGTCATGAAATGTCCAGTATTTAGCATGTCAACACAGACCATATACAGTGAACAGTCAGCATTGTTATTGTTGAAAAGAGATCTTAAATTAAACATTGCTAAACACAGCATTGGGTGTTCTATGTAGGGATCGAATAAAAAACAATTATTATTGATACACAGAATGATTGAACGAATGCCAAAAGTTACAGCAAATGTCCCGGACTAACCAATACCAAGAATATAGTCATTTTTCTGGAGGTCACATGTGTTGTAGATGGAAGGATGAGAATGAAAAAAATTGCCAGAAAAATGAGTGTTTCCTATTTACTTTTTGAGATACACTGTAATTAAATTTACAATCAGTCACCCATTCACTTACCATGGTTTTGAGCACTGCACATGACTTTATTGCAAAATCATGGGGTAATGGATGATTAAATGTAAATTATCTCAAAAGTTGATTTGGAACAGCCATTTTACAAGCTACAACATATGTGATTTCTAGAAAATGACAATATTCTCGGCATTGGGTAGTGCCCATGTTTGCCAACTTTTTCAATTCATTTCCGGCTATGCATGCATGTATAAGCTTATATATGGGGAAACATTGGGGGGAAATGAAATATGAGAGGTACCATAGAGTTTCTTCATAATTTACTAGGGGACCATGGAAAAAAATCACCATAAAAATAGAAAATCCACCGACCTCCCCCTAGAAGTAAATTCCGAACGGTCCCTTTTACGAGGTTCGCTCATGGTCGTTGCGGGACGCGCACTCCAGTTGCGCCCTCTCGCGTGGCTCTCTTGTGACCCGTGACCTTAGAATTATCCGGAAGTGCGAGAACAGTGAATCAACTGTACGTACGCAGAGCGAGTGACTTAGAGTACGTGAGTCATCTCTTGCAGCGGAAGTTTTGGGTTTGGCTGATTTCAACCCACCAACCTAAGTTGACAAGTCAGCTGAAGCCTGTAAATGCGGTTTACTGAGGCAGGCCAAAGTTTATGAGATATTTGCCCACGGCGTGTCCTTCATCGCATTGGCTTGTACATCCCAAGCTTGTCATATTCTTCAGTAACCATTTGTGGACCAACTGATTGAGGAGCCCTGTCTGTTTCTCTACCAAGACAGATCTTCAACAACGTATGTATCACACGTTTCTGTACTTAAATTGTGTTAGCTCCTCGCATCAACGCGATAGTTACAAATAGCGAGAGAGCATGAAGTGTCTTGTAATTCCTATACCTCTGTGACAGTGCGAACGAGCAATCCACGAGGCTTCTCTCCATCACATTCCAAGCATACTTTCGCAATTTCTGGAAAGTTCTCTGTGGTGAAAGTATAAAATTACAACGAGCCCAAGAAACATTAATCGGTCCCATCGTAAAGTGGTCAGAAGTTGTATTTGACTCCTGCAACTTACAGCGTAGTTTTTCTATCAATTTTCATTCATTCTACTTGAACATCCAAGGTTGGTTGTACATATATAAACACGACAAACCGCCTGTGTCCAGGTCACATCTTATAACATGTATAACTTTGTGTGTGTATGTATGTTTTTTTAATTTTCCATCGTCTGTACCTTAATATCCATTTGCTATTTATTTATTTTAGTTCATTTTACCAGTTCCAATTTTGTCATATGTATGTGAAAATTGTTGGTTATCTTACAAAGGTTCCATTTGGAAAATGTTTTTTTATATGTAAAATTGTATCGATGAGTAGGAAAAATCAATCATTTTTTCCACAGATGGAAGATCCTCTGAAGCTGAAAGAAGAAGGCAACAATTTCTTCAAAGGAGGGAAATTCCTGGATGCTATCAATGCATACAGCAGAGCCATTGAAGTGTGCCCGAAAGACAATCAAAATGACAGAGCAGTTTTGTTCAAGAACAGGGCGGCGTGCTACTTGAAAATGGAAGATTATAAGATGGCAATCCATGATTCTGAGTCTGGTAAGTTGCATTATTTGAAAAGAGGTGATCAAGTTGGTTGTGTATGTATGTGGACTTTTCCATTTTCCTATCAGGGGTGGCGTATGTAAACACAATTGCAATAGATAATGTTGTCTTGATTGCTGTTTAGGTGTTTGTGTTATTGTGCCCACAATATAACGAGTGTTCTATCTCTCTAGTCAGTGTAGGAACATTTTATTTCCTTTTATTCAAATAATATCAGTGGAAATTTTCTGCAGTCAAAGAGGACTTTGAGAATCAGAAGTATATCTAATTGCATTGTCAAATTGGCTTTGTGGGCTCATGTATACATATCATCATTACTTTAATTTAAAATTGTTTCTGCTGCCATAACATCCTTTAATAGTACTGTTAGTACTAATCATTGATTTACACAGCACAGTACACACAAACACACACACACACACACACACGCATAACAGTGCACCTCTTAAACCACAAACTCTTTGAGTCAATTCAAGAATTTTTTTGTCAGCCCTATACTAGAATGTGTAAGGTGTAAAATGTTGTTGTGTGAGATAAGTTTCTCGAGTCAGTAGTATTGCAATTTATATGAGAGGGGACACTTATATAGAAAGACAAAGAGAGGATGTTAAATGCAAGTAACAGACTAGCTTCTCATGCAAGATCACGTTTGAAGTTGAGACATTACATCTCTGAGTTGTCATCATCCAAACAACACAGCAATACAAATTGGATCTTTTCAAACATTTGTTTATTTTTACATCTTGTCAGAAAAGATAACCCGTTTGTTGTTCTTTCCCACCCGCAGCCCTTGAGCTCACACCCGGTGATACAAAGGCACTGTACAGAAAGTGTCAAGCCCTGGAAAGCCTGGGAAGGCTGGAAGAGGCTTACAATGAATCCAGGACACTGCTACAGCTGGATGCTAAAAATACCGCCGTACAGGGAATGTGTAGACGACTTACAGCAGCACTTACCAAGAGGGTATGTATTTGCATTCATTTTACTGCGAATCATGTTGAATCTTACACTGAAAGATTCGTCACTCGAGGGCGCTCTCTATGCTTCCGGGGGGAGTGTAGAGAGCGCCCTCGAGCAACGGACCTTTCAGACTAGTTGAATCTGTGACCATCTTTTTTCAGAAGTTGAACTTTGTTGAAAGCTAACTTTTGTGCGTATGACAATGGCATCTCCAAAATATTCGAAATTCAAGTTCAAAAACTGCTTCCTGTAGATTAGTGTAATTTTGATATTTCAAAAACAAATTCTCATTGTCAACAACAGATCAATGGCAAATTAGGTTAAAATATTGGGAGATTGTTTGATCCGCATTTATCAAATTGAGCATACCGGTACTTTCAACCAATTCATTTTTCTAACTCTAAACTGTACACTGTATCCCCATATTGTGTGACATGCTCAGCGGTATTGAAACAAATCTATCCTATCTGTCCGTCCAACCATACATCAAAAGCCTGTCAGTAACATATCACTAGTACTCTGAGATTTTTCCACAATCATTGCAATAATAGACTGTAAACAATAACTTGACAGATTTAACAGCTCTAGTAAGGTGATAAACATGTACCCAGTCACTGTTGACTTTATTAAACAATCTGAATGGGTTTTCCTGGCACACCTGAAGATTAATGCACCCAATATTCCTATAATAGAAACCTACTCGTCTAAGGTTATTTTTTATAGTGAATTAGTAGGAAAATAGCCAACAGGAAAGAACCACATGGTAATATAGCTTGGTGTGGACCCAGCATTCCTCAGTCGTAGCTGTATTTTGTATTCATGTATTTCTATGTACAATATTGATATACAGTAATAACAAATGATAGCCCTATGTGAATGAATAAGCCAAAATTTACACCATATGGAAACGGTCTTTCTCAACTTTGCAGTACACAAAATTTGTAAATTCAAACACTCTGTATTTTCTCCTATCATGTTTTTCCAGTCCGAGGAGCACTCCAAAACAGACCATAAAGTGGCACAGATGTTTAATCTGCTCAACACAAAGACAGAGGAAGACGTTGAGAAGAAGAGACAGGTGTGTATTCGACCTGAGAGTTCTTAGTTGAACATTTCAATAACATGGCTAATGAGGTTACCTGTTTGGGTCGGTCAGTTATCATGGTGAATGTTTGAGTGTTTAAGTGTCACCCCTAGTTACGAATGCCAAGGCCCAGCCAGTTCATAGAAAATGCTGGGACTTGACTAAAATGTTATGCTGGTAAGGGGAGAGGTGAATATTGTGGTGGTCCATTGAGGCTGTGTACTCACCAGACCAGTCAACATGTCCTTAAAAGGAATGGAATGAAAATATCATGATAAATGCCCATTTCCAAAGTGAAAATGTAAATCAAGGAACTGTCAAAATGACAAAAAACAATGTCAGCAAATTTTAGCATGTTATCAATTGTAATATGAAGGTATATAATTTTGCAAATTTGTTTTATTTTCATTTTAGGCGGCACAAAATCTGATAGTTCTTGCTAGGGAGGAAGCTGGTGCAGAGAGGATATTCAGAGAGAACAGAGTACCAAGAATCATACAACTTGCTGCCGATCCAGATCACGAGACCAGCCTGTCATCGCTGAGGGCACTAGCGTGTCTATGCACAGGTCACAAGACAAGGGTAGGTAGTCATGTGATCATCATTTGACATGGCGGACAACAAATGCTTTACAATGTTTTGACAGCATTTTATGTTTGTTGCATATTGGAAAGCAAGGTTTGGTGGCCATGTGATCATTGTTACGCTATTTCTGGCATAAGTTTTTCACAGTGTTTTTAGACATTGAAGCTTTGTTTTGGACTGAAGAAATCAGATCGTGCAATCTTATGATCACGAATCTGTCCACATATCATAACTTATTCTCACCTTGTATTGTACTTCTCTTACATGCAAATTACCGTCATTTACACATTCTTTGTTATGCAAATTGGCCATTACTTTTCCACCAATGTCTAGAGAGAACACTGAGTATTTCTTTGAACTTTATATCGCCCATCTTGTACTTCCCTCCATCAATGTTTTCACAATATTAAATTCAATTGAATCTTTGATTTAAAGATCCCATCTTGTTTTTATCAACATCAGTAAAAAACCTTGTCTCTCTCTGGTTATGGAATTGTGTTTTGAAATGCCTATATTATGGCCCAGGGACATATTAGACATTTAGACAATTCCAGTTTTCTTTACGTTTTCTGACAAAACTTTTGCATTTTTCTTTTGTACGGTCAACTTTGAAGGCATATGCCATCTTGAAGGAGATCACACTGGAGACATTTCTCAAGTTTATTTCTATGGATGAGGAAGAGCTGGTCAACGCATCAGTAAACATCCTACAGCAGATCATTCTGTCGCTGATCGGAGAAGACAAAAGAGATCCCCGTGGCAAAGACCAGGCCGTAGTTCTTGGTGGGTAACATCTATGATTATGTATCAATGTAGTTGTTATTTTCTCTGTGAAGGCAAACATGGCTGCCATTGTATATCTAAAGTTCAGGGTTGCTATCAGCTGAAAGAAGTATATATGAAACACAATGGAATGATGATATTGTACAATATATCACATTCTAACATTGTATCCTATTGGCCACCAAGAGCTTTTGTGAGAGTCAATTTTTTGCAGTGGTGCCTCAACGCGTGTATGTTACAACAGCAATGATGGGATACCATAGCTTGAATGGAAGGACTTGATTTCTGCACGCATGGAATTTACAGGATAAACTTCTCACTCAAAGGAATATACCATGAATAGTGCATGACTTATGAATATTCATCATTGATTATGAGTCATTATCATTGAATCTTTATAAACATTACTTGTCAATATACTTGTTGCTTACTGGCAGTGTGCCCTCTAACAAACATGTATTTCTGAAAACTGTGCCAATTTAGGGAATATTTTAAGGGTCAGCCCTAGATCTTCATGTATAAACCCCAAAATGTACTTGCATCACAGGTAATTTGTTTGCGTCTCATCGCATACGACCTCAACCATCTGAACAAAGGTTTTTGTGCGTGAGAATTGGCCAGCAAGATTTTGATCTGACCGCCCAAAATCAGCAGATATTGCTGAAATAGATGGTTGGCATTGTAAACTTGCTGACAAGTGTTGGGAACAGCAAACATTGGAAAACAAAAGCAAACAGTGATTTAGCATTGCACATACCAGCACATACAGTTTCCATGGTATAATCCTGGCCTTTAGTTTGTATGAATTGAAATACCGTAATTTCAATACAGCTTGACTCCCTTTCACGTAAATTTAAATATACCTTTGTATGCCATTTGCTAGCTTTAATTATCCATAACCCGTACTTTAATCATGGCATTTTTTTTTCACTTTTTGTTACAGATGTGACCAGTGAACTCAAGGCCTTGCTCTTCTTTGTCATGAAAATTCTGAACGACAAGGAAATGCCCGCGTACGGCCGAGATGCCATCATTGATCTACTTATTAAAGTTCTGCCGGAAAAAGATGGCATCGGGAAAGCCCTGACCTTTGTAACCAATGGAGGTCAGTACATTGACATTGGGGACATTGGTTAGCTGAGTAGTGTTTTTGAAGAACAGCAAAGGAACAATAAAAACAATTAGGGCGATTGTGTGTGACGATATGCCTCTACGAAATTTGGACAATATTGGGTCAACAATTGTTCCAGTGAGTGCTTTCCTTTCAGTTGGAATTCATCATTGGACATAGGTCATCATTTGTGCATTGGTAAAGTGAAATGTTACCACTTAACAGCGTAGTATGCAAATAGTTGTGCAGGACTTATATCTTTCAATATTACATTGACCGCAAAGTGATTGACCAACATCAACAGATAAAATTTCTTAGTGTCATAAGGTTGTGAAACCTGTGACTGTCAAAGAAGAGAGCATTTTCACCATTGAACCAGTCAGTCACTCAGACTAGACTTGATACATCAATAAAACTGTAATGTTCAAGACTGCATTCCGATTGTCTCTTCCAGGACTGAATAAAGTGCTCCATGTGGCTTGCCAGGTTCCAGAGTTGAACAGACTGCCAATCACGCCAAATACCAGAATGCACTCATCCGTTTTGCTGAATGTCCTCTATGATGAAATGACTGGAGACAAGAAAAGAGAGTATTTCAGAGAGCTTTGTCACAAATTCCTCACGTAAGTGTATGGTGATTAGAATATCAAAAACTACTGAATCTATGCTGTTATCGTGCTAAAAAATGACACATTACAGCAAGAAAACTCCAGTAATAGTAACTGATCGATGTCAAAATGTAATGTACAATTTTCATTTGTCCTATTTAGGGAGAAATTTACTCACAACATGATGGAGTCCAATATGGAGGCAATCACAGCAATATCTGCCCTGCTCCAAGGTCCATACGATGTAGGTAATGATATGCTGACCAGAGAGGGCGTCCTAGAGGTCATGGTAGCCATGGCTGGAAGTAAAGATGAACGATTACAGGTAATTTTTGTCTCCCATCCCAACTTAAATATAAATACATGGCAATAGGTTTTGTCAGTAATGTTAGTTAGACTTTCATACCAGTTATTTTGTATGACATTTTCTATACCAGTTTATTTTAATATATCCTTGTGTGTGCAAACGTTACTGTGTATTATACTTTACAACAAAGGATATGGAGAACATTGCACAACATCATTAAATATGGCTCCTACAGCATCATCAACGCTATGCTCCAAGAGTTGTTTTCAATTCTCATTTGTCACATTTTTTGAAGAAGATGATTTTCATTTGATTTTGTTCTGCAAAAATATAAACATACAAAATACAAACATAATAAATGCGGTCGCAAACTGAAATCTGTAAAATATCTGGCATTGTCGACTTGTCTGTGTAACTTAGAGAACCATGCCTTTTCACAGGTTATCGCTACAGAGGCCATCATCCACTCAGCTAGCAAAACCAAATACTGTAAAGGTACCTTGACGGCAGGGGTCCCCACCCTCAAGGAATTGTACAGGGACAAGAACACCTCAGATCGGGTCCGCGTGAGGGCGCTAGTCGGCTTATGCAAATTAGGCAGCTACGGTGGATCAGATGCCAGTATCAAGACATTTGCAGAAGGCTCTACAGTGAGATTAGTGGCTGAAATTAGAAGGTGAATATGAAATATGTCACGCAAGTGAAGGATTTCGCCAGTGTGTTGTCATTTTGGAAGTGTTTCATGTCAGAAATCTATTCCCATCCTGCACATATCTGACACGGAAGTACTTTATACATAGACTACAACTCCTCTGATTTTTCCCCCCAGAAATTATTAGCACTGACTATTCTTTCAGAAATTGTGTAAAGTGCCGTGTGTTTTGCCATGTAGGTGACTTATACTGGCATTTGACAACCAACCATAGTAAACCATGCCTTCTCAAATTGCACACAAATCAGTGGAATTTCAAAAGTTGGCACAACCTTTCCTTGAAAAACTCATCAATTAATGGAACTTTGATGTAAATTTGCTATTTTCTTCCACAACAGGTTTTTAGTGAGTGCCAAAAAGGACCTGGACGTACGCAAATGGGCAGCGGAGGGAATGGCATACCTGACGCTGGACGCTGATGTGAAGGAGGCCCTCTGTGCTGATCAGGAAGCATTGGCGGCCATCATTGAGGTTGCCAAGGTAATGTGTCAAATTTAGAGTGAAAGTGAGCAGATGAGCATGACATCTTCCATACAGAGGAGATTCTATTACCAGATGATATATTGACCAGAGGTTTGATTTTGTATTACTGTGGAGATATATGATCAAAATATATTTGTTTTGGACTCTTTTCCAATTTGTATTCAGAGGGAGCAAAATTTGATATTAACCCTTTGACTGCTGTAATTTTTCCCGCCAAAACTTTAATGCAATATTTTACCAATTTTTGTGAACTTTTCTGTAAGTGTTTTCATAATTTTGGACCAAATGGATATCACATTTCATCGGTGACAGTTTTTTACCAAATTTTGGCAAAAATCAGAAAAAATTGACCGTGGTATATCTTATAAAGGTGACAAAAATTGACTTTGGCGCTCAAAGTGTCAAAGGGGGGAGGTTATTTATCAGCTTCATCTCGGAACAAATTTAATGAGTGAACCTGACTTTCAAAGGAGAGTAAAGAATTCAAATCAAGCAACAAGCACTTATGTTAGAACCAGAGATTGAGGACTGCTGCTTTAAAGAATTTACTGAAACTAGAAAATTATACTCAACCAGAAAAATATCACACAGTATTGCTAAAAAAACAGCATGTAATACGGTAGTATGCCTCCATTGGTGGCAATAATGTTTTCTTTCTTTTTTTCCTGTCACCTCAGAAAGCAGACTC
The DNA here is from genome assembly GCF_041260155.1 of Ptychodera flava. Taxonomy (NCBI): domain Eukaryota; kingdom Metazoa; phylum Hemichordata; class Enteropneusta; family Ptychoderidae; genus Ptychodera; species Ptychodera flava. Next base: position 22,073,410 of record NC_091944.1, on the reverse strand, counting down.
ATCAATGTACTTCGGTATTGTCTCTGTGTTTGATAATTTGACGTGCTATGACAGGGACAAACCACCGCAAGAGCTGGTGGACCTGGCAAAGTTTGCCAAACAACATGTTCCCGAAGATCATCCCAAGGTATGGAAAGATAAAGTTTGTTTTCGTGGAATGTAGGTTTCACTAAGTAGATTTTCAAATAAGAAAGGAGGAAATTCATCCAAATGACAGATCAGATATACAATCATGGTTGCACTATAGAATCAGTTGGACGTAACTAAAGTAGACTGTTGTTCCTCAGTCCCTCACAAGAAACAGTACCATATGTCTTTCACCACAGGATGCCCCAGAGTTTGTTGCTCAGAGGGTGAGGGCACTGCTGAAGAATGGAGTAGTGACGGCGCTGGTGACAATGAGTAAAACAGAAAGCAAATCAGTCCGGGAACTCCTTTCAAGGTAAGACCTCTTCATGTCTGTGTGTCTCTCTCTTAAAAGTTAAAGGAATGCGATCACCTGTAGTTCTAGTAGCCAATCACTTAATTTCAAATTGATAGCCACGCTAAAGACAAATGCGCTGCTAATACTGTATGGTGAAACTGATGTTCTAAGGGTAAACACAGCTGACATGCTTCTTTTACCACAAATGGATTTATGCAAATTTATGACGATCGTGCGGCCGCACTCTAATTTAAATGCAGGATTAGTAATTACTGACACAGACCTCGTTTGCAGTGATATATATATATGTTGATGTGCCTCAAAAGTGAAAGACTAAAACTTTTGCTCAACTTTCCTCTCACCAAATCAAGAATAAAAATCAAAGGCACACGCGCAAAGCTTGTTACCAGACAAACAAAATAATTAACATTTCCTAGTATTTGAAATTCAAAATGGCCGTAAAATCTTTGATTTTCAGAAAAACTAAGATGCTGAAAGTTTTTTCTTACTCCAAGAGCTTTAAAGTGAACCCCAACAAGTGGTAGATCGGAAAAGAATTGAAAAAATTGAGTTTGAATATCTGTTTCGTAGGCACATTCTACCTTAGGACAGGCTATAACTAGCATGGTATTGTCATTTCAAGTGATTGAAAGCAAAGGCAAACTATGGTGGATGCTGATCTTGATATCCAGAGTTCAGTCATGTTCCATATGTTCAATTATGCACAGCCCCCAGGGTAAGGGTTCTATGAATTTTGTTACTCCTGAAAAATGCCTAACCTACTGTCACTCACAAAAATGATCCACAAGAATCCCATGAAACGAAGTGTCTCTAGAATACAATGAAATGTGTTTTGAATATTCCAGGATTTTGGAGGTAATTATTGACTTAGTCCTAGAAACTGTCTTATTGAAAGTTTGAAAGCAGATTACATTGGATAGTTTTTAGTCCCTTGGAAGTGCAATAGAATTCCTGTCACACATTTTACTGAGGGTAATTTTGTATATTTTTTGTCGTATAGTAAGCAAGGGAAAATCTATGCATTGTTTTGTCATTGCACATCTCATCTCTCATCTCCTATTTTTCTCCGCTCATCCATTGTGACCTTTATCAGGACATTCCTAGCATTGGTGGAAGATCAGGAAAACCGTGGTCTGGTCATAGCGCAAGGAGGAGCCAAAGCTTGCATCCCATTGGCCAATAACAACACTGACAAAGGCAAGATACTTGCAGCACAAGCCTTGGCCAAAATTGCCATCACAAACAACCCTGAGATTGCTTTTCCAGGGCAGAGGGTGAGTTTAATATGATCTCTACATCCAGTATGTGATCTCCTAAATAAATGTATTCATTTATGCAAAATGTATTCATTTATGCTGAATATATCCATTTATGCAAAATGTATTCATTTATGCAAAATATATCCATTTATGCAAACTGTATTCATTTATGCAAACTGTATTCATTTATGCAAAATGTATTCATTTATGTAAAATGTATTTATTGATGCAAATGTTTTCATATATATATGGGTAGTGTAGTATCAGCCGATTTGATTGGTTTGCACATAGAAAAGGTAGGAAACATCCTTGTAATATTCTGAAAAGTATACTAAAAATGCAGTGTTACAGTGCTGGATTTCAAGACAAAATGGCAAGGTTTTTCCTTTCTGTACAAAAAATGCTCACTCGCTAGTTTTCTCTCAGTGCTTTGGATATATATATATCATTGTGTACTTTCGTTGCACGTTCAGCAACTCATATTTTTCTTCATACACTTCGAAGATCATTCACAATTGAATGTTGTTTAACTCTACACCACAGGAAAAAGCAATGCCTCTGTCTTAATCAGCACTCTACATGTTTGAGGTCAGAAAATTTGTCGTAAAATAGTGTGAACTGCACAGAAAAGTTGTTTGACATTTAGCAAGTCACACATGGTGTCTTCATATTTCTCATCTACACATTTTAACACTCTCTCTCTTGCTCTCTCTCAGGCACTAGAAGTTGTGCGTCCATTGATAGGATTACTACACATAGACTGCAGTGGTCTTCAGAATTTTGAGTCACTGATGGCTCTGACCAATCTTGCCCAAATGAGTGAATCAGTCAGGTGAGATTGTTTTAACAAGTCCCTATAAAGCAGAAATTCAAGGTATTCTTGTCCAACCAGTCCATGTACTAAAATCATATCAAACCAAAATGCAGGGATGGAAGGATAAATTCATGGGCTGTCAATTGAACTATATCATGTTGGAGGGATGGTTTGACAGAAATTCAGAATAAGCCATGCTAAGCTGAAGAATAGGTGTGTTGAAATTATTCACAGTTTTATAATGGGTTACACCCATAATTCAAATGGACAAACTTTTCTTCTTCCTCAACAGAAAGAGGATCTTCAAGGAGAAAGGTGTCCCAGCTGTGGAGCATTATCTCTATGAAGAACATGAAATGATACAGAGGGCAGCAGCTGAGTGTGTTTGTAACCTTGTCATGAGTGAAGAGGTGAGGCATGGTAGAGTCATCAGTGTGTAGCGCCCTCTAGTGGCAAATATCTGCCCCTGTGCAAAAATCAATCTCTTGGGATTTCAGAAGGGGGGGGGGGGGGGGGGGGGGGGGGTCTCTTTGTGATTGAAAAACACATCCAGCCAGAAGACAATAGTTTTATCATTTTATAATAACATTACTTGTACATTTACACAACAATGTTCATGTATTTTATGACATCAAGATAGATATGAGTGATTCCAAACGCTTAATCTGTTTTGAGAAACTCCATGTAACAAGTGGAATGAAATGGTAAACACAGTAACGTTTCAAAAGATATCAACTTTGATCGTCATGTATAGAAAGCATGTGTTCCAGCTTCTTTTGTTGCTTTTCTCTGGAACTGACGCAGATAGCTTATTGTATGTCTTGAAATACAGCGACATGTAACTACATAGTTCAGATGAAATTTGTGTGAATTTCATCTGTTTAAATTGTCCATTCACATCGTCAGTGACATGAATAACTTAATTATGTTGATAACAAAATGTCAATGTGTCTCAAACACTGCAGATTGCAGACACTTACTTGGCTGAGAATGACAAGGTTAAACTACTGACTGTCTTGTCTGGAGAAGAAGATGTTGGATTGGTGCGTGGAGTCACCGGTGCCTTAGCTATGCTTTCTCATCATGAAATTGCTTGTAAAAAAATTGCAAATGTAAGTAGCTCATTTCAAAGATAAAAATCCAGTGCATGATCAGAAAATAGATGAGAGAGAGAATGAGAGAGAGAATGAGAGAGAGAGAGAGAGAGAGAGAGAGAGAGAGAGAGATTTTTCCTACTGAAGAGGAAAAGACAAGACTGAAGAATCCTGGGTCCATGTGAAGCTCTACTATAATTCAATACTATCCTAAGGAGTATGTTTGTATTTATTCATCATTAATGGCACTCTAAGACAAATATTAATTTCTACCACAAGAGGGATGCGGCCCGGTGTTAATATATTGGCGTGTCGAGAAGTATGATCAATACATTTTATGAAAAACCAGAAATATATGGTTTCTTTTCTCAACCGTAAAGACTACCAGTGATCAAAGGTGTAAATTTGGATCACAGGAAAAATGCCCTTTTGGCCTTTGGTAATTTTTCTGCCAAGCATACACAGAAAACCATAAAATACGGTATTTTTCATGTGAATGATCTTTCAGTTCGTAATGACATTTTGCTCCCATTAAAAGAAAAAATAAATATTTGTCTGCAAGTTTAGATCACGTATTTGGAAATTACGCATCTAAGAACAACTAAAATACAACATCATTGACGACTTCCAATGTTACAATGAACACTAAAAGACATATTTACAGCTTATACTTCAAGCTGTAACAGTAGCCACACATGCAACACTGACAAAATTTGTCCGGGTTTCAAGCAGTAGTGTCCAATGTCACACACGTGTAGCTGTATTTAGTAATAAATTCTACCTGCAAACAGAGTAATTATTTTAGACTGCATCAAACTTTATGAAATATGGTACCGGTGATAATCTGGTAGTGATAGGATAGTATGCAAAAATGTTTTGCAACATCCTGTCGATTAATTCCTAGTTGACATATTTAATGACCTTTAGGATGGTGGCCTACATTGGTTTTATGTTTTCGTCACCATGGAACTCATTCTTGGCCATTGAGCGCCATCTGTATCAAAGTATTTTTATCACAGACCTAATTTATGAAGAGGACTCTATCCTCTCTGAGGACTTGTAATCAAAGTACCCATTATCAAGTGGGGACTGTGTCATCAACGATGACTTGTTTCACAGGCAATCTCTTCTTATTGGTATTTCACAGGTCAAGTCTTACTTAGAGATCCTTCAACAGATATGTCTGTCAGAGTCTTTGGAGATCCAACACCGAGGGCTGTACATCATCTCCAACATGATTGCGTCCGATAAAGATCTGGCGACCAAGCTCATTGAAAGTAAACTGCTGGAAATTTTGATGGTCCTCTCCAAGGAGGAATCCACGGAGAAGGCTGCCATCAGGAACTTGGCGGAGAAAGCCCTGGAGAAAGCGACGGAGTATGAACTTATAAAGCCGACAAATCAGTGATCAAATCATGGCTGGCAGGCATTGTAGGGTGTGGATGGGCAGATGATAAAACCTGGAGTTTGGCAAATCTGCCAGGCATAAATGACTTGCATGAACAAAAACTGAATGATTTCAATGAACAGAAGGGGTAAAGCCATTATTTATTTAATAGCTTAGAGTCATCTAAGGATTAATTTATCCTGTGAAACAAGCATACCTATCAAAAGTGAAAAAAAGTTGATACAATTGATCATCGCAAATATGGTAAATGCTGGAAAATGTGTTTAAAATGATACAAAGTCTGTAAATGCTTTTCGATAAAACTTAATCACCTAGGCAGAAAGTTAACATGCTATTGTTGTGGTAATGTCTTTCATTATCCCATATTCATGTTTGCAATCAAAATGTACCCGTGCGTACTAGAGACAATACATACTGGAGCGCAAGGAAGTCAATGTTCCTGCAATACAAAGAGACCCACACACTGTAATGTTAGGATGACTTTTTTTTTATTTATTTGTTTGTGATTTGAACAACAGTATGATGGCATTTTTTAAAAACATTGCAACAATGCAACGGTGTAGAGTTATGAGAATACTTGGAGAGAGCTTAACTTTGAATACAGCATTTCACTGTCAGGGCTGAAAGGAGTGGTTTTCATCCTTTGTTGGCGATGTCAGTCTTTTGTTGGCATTCCCTTGAAAGAAAATTAGATGGAAAAAATAGGCAGTGCTGTTCATAACCTGAAATATCAGTATCTGTTATATCTAAACTTTACACATTGTACAGTTCTGAACAGTTTTGGTTTTGCCTTGCTGCTGGCGACAACAACCACTGCATTAAACGGACTACTTCTTTCATTTTCATACCAGTAGTTGGATGTTGTAAGCAACAAAAAAATAATACAGAATGCTACCAATTGTTTCTGGCCGATCACTGTCACTTTTTGTCATAAAGTTTTCCAGGCTATATTGCATTAAATAAACCTAGCCGAGTTCACAGCTTTTTTGGACAGTAAAACAGAACTAACAGCAGTATCTGTACTGCAATTGTAAGCAAATGATGATTTTTTATTTTATTTTATAAAAAGGTGAAGAAAAAACTTCTTGTGCAACTCCAACTTTTGGTGCTATTGTACATTTCACTTGTAAAGTTCAGAAGTACAACTTTACTGTTCGTCAGCTACTTTTATTGTCATAGGGTGTGACATCGTGTGTGTGTTTGTGTGTGTGTGTGTGTGTAGCATAGTATGTTAGGAAGTCAGTAGTCATGACTTAAAGTGCCTTTTGTTAATATTATTGTCTGAGATACTTTCCAACAACACAAATACGGCTTTTTGACTTTTTTTTTCTTTCTCAGCAAAGTCAGGGATAAAATGAGTCCTCGTCTTTTGAGTCTGTCCTCAGAATATTTCATTTGTGGCATTTTATGTTTTACTTTGTCAAGTTCAAAACTAGTGGAAGCAGTCATGGAGTCACTGATGTGACCAGTTAGTAAAGGAAAAGGAATCACACCCAAGGTAGGACATTAATATTCAATGGATGGAGCCTTTTAAGGATTGCGCCTCGGGGACAGCTATTCGGGCTCTCAAACTTTTACAATTCTTCTCTTATCTACCACTTGTGGGGGTTCATTTTAAAGCTCTTGGAGAAAGAAAAATTTTCACAGTCTAAATTTTACGAAAATCCAAACTTTAATTTTTTCCCATAGAGTTAACACAAGGATGGTGGCCATTTTGAATTTAAAAAATTTTTATTGTTGATTTGGTAAGACACTGGTTGAAAGTTTCGTTTAGGAAAGTTTGAGCAAAAGTTTTTTTCTTTCATCATCGGGGCGCATACTACCTTAATCATGTCTAAACATCCCTTAATTTACAATTTTTTTATGTAATTTTAAAAACTTTTTATCAATAAAATTGTGAAAGTAATACCTTTATATCGTGTTTGTGTTGTGCTTGATGCCGGGTCAGGAATACTGGATGAGCAAAGAGAGGTGTAATGCAGTTAACGGAGACAAAATGATATTTGTGTGTTTCTCAGCATCTGTAATAAGCAACTTAGAACAGGTCCTATGAACAGTTTTTGTCACATGGTTAATTACAATTCTGCATCTGCAGTGGTTTACACTTGATAATCTGTCCTTGACCAGGGTAGGTGAACTACAGGGTTGAAGTCCGTTCAGAATGCTTGGTGTAGGTAAGCTATGCTGCATCAGCTCCTGTTCTCAAAATGTTGAGAGAAATATTACCCACAGTGCACCAGTACATCAGGATGTGGTAGAGCTGTAACCAGGGCTTGCAGTTGGTTGGGCAACACACTAAATTGCCACCATATTTGATGGGTGAATAGTTCATCAAAATGTTACACAATTTCTCAAACCAATGAAGTTTGTTAACTTTCAATTTAGTGGTTTTGATTACGTTATGTTTTGTGGGTCTTCACAAGAGTGATTGCTTTGCAATTCTGTTTTGCAAATTACAAATGACATTACTGATTAATGTCCACAGTTTGTTGTATTCAGTTTGTTGTATTTGACTTGTCCCTAAGGACTTTAGGAAGATTTAAGAGTTCAACACAGAAAGCTTAACAACTTCACAAAACATTACTGTCTTCCAAGCTAAAATGTTTGTGTTCAGCACAGTTACTCTAGGATAGAATAATCATAATCGCTGTTTGAAGGCAAATATAACAGTTGCTATTAAGTTAACCAGCATGATTCAGTTCATCAGACTGGTAGGCTGTAAGCTTTCAGAGCACACAGAGAAAGGAGTTCACATGAAAAAATTGTCTCTGTCTACTCTGAGCCCTGAAAGCATATGTGGATGCAAGTATGTTGAATAAATGAATATGTATGGAACAACAGAATAATTGAACTGTATGCAACTATGGTGTGTATAAGGATCATTCAGGCAGGCTCCCGTCCGATTTTTCAGTGTTTTCAGAAATGAGAAATAAAAAATTTATATGTGAGGCTCGATCTTTCAACATTTTTGCATCAGCAATTTCTTTTAATATTAAATGGCCCAAAAGAGGTAGTTTCTGCCTCGAAAATGAGACTAAAACTTAGGCCCACACTTTCAACCATTCTCTTTCAAAATCAGGTATAAAAATTTGAGGTAACCATGCAAATTCTGGCCCCAAGAAACAAAGTACTCTTGGCAATATTCACCAACGCTAGAAATTCAAAATGGCCGCCATCCCTGTCTTATCTCTATGGGAGGAAATATAATTTCAAATTTTCACAAAAATAAGCCAGCCGAAACTTTATTTACTCCATGAGCTGCAAAATGAGACCCCACAAGTGGTAGGGCCTGAAGAGATTTGTAAAAGTTTAAGAATCTGAGTATTTGTCCCAAAGATGTGTTCTACCTTCAAAGGGACATTTATCATCCCACTTGTCTGTCTGTCTGTCTGTCTCTCTCTCTCTGTAATTGTAGGTTTTTGTATTACAATGCATGCCACACTAACGTTAATTTGCCAAGAGGAGCCTTTGCATGACATTCTGAGTTCATTCACCAGAAACTAAATAAAATGTATCACCATATGGATCTACACCTGTAATAGATTTTTATCGTCTTGCTTTGTAGTAAAAAGCTCAAGCTCTACAATAAAATATCAATCTGTGAGTTGAAAACCCCACATCACGCGATGCATACCATCATTCAATATGCAAGCTGTATCACACAATGATCAAACCTACTGTGCAGGGGCTTTCTGTCCGTTGAAAACAAAACTTCCGTAATGGAATGATTAATAGGAGACTATACATTGTTATAGCATCCATAATATTGAGATCTGCACAACGGTTACTTCACAACATTTCTGCCGCATTTCACATCCATTTTAAACTCTTAATGAGTGAAAGAGTATATTTCCATTTGTCAAATCAACAAATGCTGGAAAGATTTTAACATTACAATAAATTTGTGGAAAAAAAAGATTTTATATCAATTCTCTGCATACAATATATTTTGGGCAAAAACCTAACAAATGGCAAACCTTGCAAACTTACATACATGATTCTAAATCTTAATGAAGACCAAAAATGAATTTATTATCAGGATTTTTTTTGTTTCAGTCAAATGATGTTGAAATTCTCCCGTTACAATTATCACAAATGTTTTACCTCATATAAATGGTGCAAAGGTGCAGCTAAAAATGCTGGCACTTTTTGTCGATAGTTTTGCACATCATGGAAGATAGGTTCACACACGACAGAAGCTAGATTTTAATTGCAAATGAAAACCACACACTGTAACTACAGCAGTGTTTTTAGTGTTAGGCCGGCTATCGTCAAATCAATATTCTCCACATAACATAAATAACCCCTGATATCCACAAATAAATAAGTGATTGTGTCAGCTTAAAGACATGGAAAATTCTATCACAGTGTTGGGTCAATTCAAGACATGCATATAAACTACCTTTGCAGGTCTGAAGAAATACTTTTTTTATTTCCATAGAAATTTGCAAGTACAGTTGTACGACACACAGTAAATGATAGAAGTTTTGCTGAATAATGAGTTGAGGTACAGAGTTACTAGAACACGTCACAAAGGAATATATTTCAGAGAAATACTGCATAGCTCGATATCTAATATGCCACTCTTATATTTGAAATAAAGAGTGGTTGTGTATATTAACATGCCAGCTCCCCATTTATTCAAGAATATCATTATCTTGTCACAAATGGACCTTTTTGCAACTGTTCAGAAGCAACAAATATTTATTTCAGGTATTTAAATATGTATCGAATACAACAATTGAATTAATGGCTGAACAAAAATTGAGATATAATTTTGTTTTTAATAATTCACAATCATTTGAAGTCACTTGGTAGTACTGGGGATAATTCTCTCAAGCTCCAATACCTGCACTTTTTGAAATGTTACAATCACTCTCTAAAATTTTATTTTGGATGAAACATATTCGCACGCAGTGTCATTTATAGACGGGTCAGGTTAACCCACCATTTTACGATTTTCCGCTGTGAGAAAAAGGCAGCAAGATCAGTTTTGTCATGTGAAAGGCTGGTTGCAGTTTTTTCGTACTTATGCTGATCACATGAACTGGTTGGATGAGTCTGAGAAGGTCTGAGGAAAAACCCTGTGACCATCGGGTTTTGGTACGGCCAAATTATTTTAAATGCTAAAGATGGACCTCTGTTTAGGAATGTAGGGGTTTGCAGGGTCTACATACAGACTCAGAACTATCAAACTCAATCTGTAGAATGACATATACAAGGTAGACAGATTGAAAAAGTGAATATACTTGATCTCTTTCATCCCTTAACAATTCCTCCCCATTTCCAAGTGTACTGGTCTATCCATAACATTGAACTTGAAGGGGCTAAACCTAAAAGTGGTGGAGAGTGGGCTGGAGCTGACACTGTTAAAATATTAAACGTGGGAAAAAGAGTAAATAGAAGCAGTGACTGTTGGATCTTAATTCATACAAACTGCACATTTGAAATAATAAATTACATGACGAGAATGTTTTTCCAAGGGTAGGAAACACAGTAAGTAATAGGACTGCTCCCCCCCTAGACATTTCCAGCTGGACATTTCCAACCCATCAGTTGGAACTAGGCTACAGGTACATGCCTAGAAGGTAAATTTCCAGGGGGTGCCCGTCCCAGAACCAGGAGTAAAATGATTACAATTCTGATGTCTCATAACATGATTGGCTAAGTATATCCTGTGTTTTCGTTGAGGGCAGTAAGCAGGTAAATGTTACCAGGGTTCCCCCTGGTAAATCAATGCAATCTGATTATGGGACAGCAGAAATACTATTGGGGTTCCAAAATCATTTACCACGTTCCTCATCCTTAGCAAAAACACTGATACCAAAGGGAACCCCAGTAAAATGATCTCAGAACCCCCGGGGCATTTCACAGTCTCTCAGAAAGATGGTTGTAACAGTGACAATCTATATTTCACCCATGTTTTAAATAGTAGCAGTCACCATGTTAATACAAAACCAACATTGCAATAAACATTTAATAATTGTCTTACAACTGCAGATTTCTTTATTTCACAGATGCACTTGAAAACCCCACTTTTGAAATGGTAGCAGTCATTATATGAATGCCAGTAATGCATTGCAATAAATATTTACTATAGTTGTCTTACAGAAATGTTTTATTTCAGTTGAATGAAACAAAACCTTTTAAATTATTTTCTGAGAGGAATGAATCATTTTCTAAGAGAGAACAAATATGACCTTTAACCCCATTGATTTACCAGCTGAATGCCCCTAACAAACACTGAACAACTACCATAAGGTGATACGCACCTCGAAGTTACAAGAGTTAAACTTCTGCTTAAACCTTCCATAAGGGAGCTTTGAACAATTCCTTTTTGAAATCAAGAATTAAAATCTGGTCACTGTGCAAAATATGGTACTAGAGACATAAATTATCACATATTTACCCACACTTGAAATTCAAAATGGCCGCCATCCCTGGATTATCACTAGGGTGGGGGAAAATTGAATTTTTGATTTTTACAAAAATGAGCCAGTAAAAATTTTATTCACTCCATAAGATTCAAAATGAGCCCCCACAGGAGGTAGACCCAAAAAAGTATTTCAGAAGTTTGAGAGTCTGAAATTACAGGTACTCAGTCGATGCAAATTTGCATAAATCTGCATTCAGTAAAGTGCATATGTTAGCTGTCTTTATCTAGATTGTCAAAAAAGTATAACCTGTATTTAGTACTTTTCCACGGAAACGCAAAGTGGAAAGTAATAAATGTCATTGAAAATACAGATGATCACATTGTGGGGGCTCCCTTTGCATTTGTGTTTGGTTGCCTAGGTTACACATTTCAAACACTCTGAGCAATTACACATCACTGATGTCACTACATCCATACTTCATGGACTCCTAAAGATACATGAAAGACACACTATAATTTACGCATGAAAGCAATCCTTAGTTTAAAATTTGAGTAAATTGACAAAATTTCACTCTTAAGGTAGTATGCCCCTCGAAAGACTTAAAATTAAATTAAACTTTTGCTAAAACTTTAAAATCATGGGTCACAGTACAAATTTTGTAGTAGAGAAACAAATTTCATTAAATTTACCAATATTTAAATTAAAAATGGCCGCCATCCCAGTGTTAACTATATGGGGAAAATAAAACTTCTGATTTTCAAAAAAATAAGACATTGAAAATTGTTCTTACTCCAAGAACTTTAAAATGAGCCCCACTAGTGGTAGATCATAAAAGAATTGTAAAAATTTGAGAGTCTGAATATCTGTCCCCGAGGCGCATTCTACCTTAAACGTAATAATCAAATTGAATTTTATTTAAATTGATCAAGCAGCAATGAGCAAATGAAGTCTAACGTTCTTGGTTAACTATGACATATTTCAGTCGGACATCGTACTTTTTAAGGGGTACCAAAATTGCTGCGATGGTTTCTCATTGAATTGGCGTGCCAGTCCAACTGGGTGATCAGCCGCTTGGCACCGGATTCCATGTGATCGTTGAGCGGTTTTCCGTTCTCATCCAGGGCTTCATGGACTTTGGGAATTCCAAAGATGTTGGAGACGCTGAGACAGCCAAGCTCACCGAGGAAGGCTCGGAGTTGCATGGCTGACCTCATTCCACCGTAGATCCCTAGTTTGATAAAGGAAAGAACACATTGGCTTGAAAATTAACTTTACTGATGAACTTGGCCATGTCTGTTACAATTCTTTTCAGGAAGTTTGCTTACTGTTCTAGCCAGGTGAAAACTAGATTATTGAAATCATTTTGTACAAATTTAAACTGCTATCAGCTTTGGTCCAACTTTACAAAGTACTCTTTTACAAAAATTTGTGTGGCGTAAAGGATGCCTTTTAAATCTTTTGAGGCGCTGTAGTATTAGTACCACGTTTTGTTGCTTATGATGTATTGTCTTTTGGAGAGTTATTGCGTAAGTGTTTTTAACTTTATAAACAGAATTAAGAGATCTCAGAATTTTTATATAAAGACTATCTATGTGTGTACATATGTTGACTCATTACAGTGCAGGCACTGGAGGAATATTTTATGCTGAATTTTTTAACGATAGGCTGTTTTTGTATCTACTTCTATGTTATGAATTTTTTTTCTCATACTTCTAGCCTGATTCAAATATATAAAAAATAATACTTCAACTGTCTTCTATTTTTTGTTTCTCTTTTAAATATCATTTAAATATCTAAAGATTTCTTTTCTCATATGATATACACTGAATTGTAGTCTTTGAAGTTAAGCTGGCCACCATACAACAATACAATTTCTTGTCACGACAAGTGATGTTACCATGAAAAATAAAAAAGCTAAGACAAAAAGGGAGGCGTAAAGGCCCCACTTTATTATCAGATTTCATCTAACATAAAATTTATGTAATTGATAAAGAATTACGATGACAATCAAAGATTGACAAAATGTTAATGAGCACTTTACACATTCTCATGTGCGAGAACCAGTGACAGATAAAGGTAAATTTAAAAATCTCCCCAGTTCATGCCCCAACAGATTTGCCTATGCCCCTTAATTAAAATTTACTGTGGATAATGAGAAAGCGTGAAGTCTGCACTAGTTCACACAGCCTTACTGACCTGGGGAGTAGCAGACAATACCGCTTGGTTTGTAACTATAGGAACTGCCTCCAAAATAATCCATCATATTGGACAGAGCAGGAGGGATGGAGTGGTTGTATTCACCGGTCACAATCAGGTACGCATCCGCTTCCTTCACTTTCTTCTCCGCTTCGATAAGCCATTCCGGGGCACCACTGCGGTCCTTCGGGAAGTGAAAGATCGGCTTTTCCAGTAACGGAAATTTCATTTCCAGAGGATCTGTGAATGAAATTCAATAATGCATATGAACACTGTGGTAATATGCATTGTACAAAAGTATGACTAAACAACTTTTTTTTTGTAGTAAATGAAATGAAAAGTGACCCATGCGGGACTCTAACCCACATTCCCCGAATACATTTCTGATGCTCTACCAACTGAGCTAATGGATCAGTCGGAATTACTGTGGTCGGTCCTGTCACTTAGATGGGGCTCATCATTTCATGTGCGTGTATAGTGAGTTTTTGGCTAAACTCATTAGCATTAAATGAAGAGCCCCATCTAAGTGACAGGACTGACCACAGTAATTCCGACTGATCCATTAGTTCAGTTGGTAGAGCATCCAAAATGTATTCGGGGATGTGGGTCCGAGTCCCGCATGGGTCACTTTTCATTTCATTTACTACAAAATAAATAAAAATTCGTATAGTGGGGTGAGTCACAATTTCAAACCCAACATTTTTTAGTAAAATTTTCATATTTTTTGTAATTTTTTCAAATTTGAATTTGGTTTATTTGTTGAGGTTTAGGAAGAAAGCTAGAGAACCCTGGTATCATTCTGTTGTCCTCTCACATAGTTGCATTGGTATTCTATGGGCAACCCTAGTAACATGACTGCTGGGGAATCCTAGAAAAATTTATTGGGGTACCAGCCTGCACAAAAAAAATGCTGAATAATCAAAATCAACATATTGCTTTAAATGCAGTGTTGTAGCAAGGAATTTGAACACAGGGGACAGTCTGACCCCCTGCAGTTTATTTTGGGGGACATTTTTCCCATTTTTGGGATAGCATGATTCCGTGGTTATTCAAATTTTATTCTTTTGTAACAAATTGGGTTCACAAAACAAAAGTCGAGCTACTGGGACCGCTTCACAATGCTTCATTTTTAGGCAAGTAATTGTAGCAGCTATTATACCTATCTGCCGCCAATCAGAGAGCTCCGTCAGACTACCAGCAAGTTATAATATCAAGCGAAGTGTTTTAATTAATTAATTCTAATCACAACTCCGAAAGTACGAAAATATAAGCCTCAAAATAATCCTACAAAACAAAGGTCATTGTCAGTATCAGATATTACTTGCAGACTACACCCAACCATGGTTACCCTACCCAACCCAACAAAGTCCACTCTTGAATGCGTCCAAGGTGACCTATGGCAGAACAGGTTCGATTTTGGGGACAATGTCGCAAGGGCGCGTCCAGGCTGCAACACTGTAAATGTTTTCACGACTTTTCAAATACCTTATAACCTCCATTGCACTGCAGAACTTTCTGGTGAGCAGAGAAGTTGCCCAATGCAGACAAATAGAGTTCTTCAAATGACATGGCACTATGTAACACACAATAGATAACAGGTTACTTTGTAAATTCAGAGAACGCTGTAAATCAACGGTTTTTTCATTTACTCTGACTACTTTGACTTCAGGGAAAAAGCTCTACACTGAACACATTAACTTAAACCCTTTATCGAAGATATGAGACACAAAGTATATTGGCTATTTTGACTTCAGGGCAAAAGCTTCGCACCCTGTATTGAAGATATGAGAGACAAAATATATTGGCTTAAAAAAAGCACACTTAAACAGTACAACCCATCATTGGCTTGCTAATTTAAAAGTAAAGTATATCGAATTTGTGGGTAAATGATAAGGAGACAGTATTTTTGAAATAAATTATAGCGGTAGGAAGGTATTTGCGGGAAACGATGGATGTCTGACTGTAATATCAAATTATGATGACAATTAAAGCAGACTCGAGCTGGGCAGTCTTGATTGAGTTGTGATACACATCACTTTCACAGAACAGCTAATAGAATTACCATGTTTAATAGCATATACATTTTACATATATTGCCACAGGACACAGATTGCTATTTGTTTGAATCTCAACTGCATCCAGTGCCACATTGATATATAGATATATACAATACACTTTCGGCGGTCTTTCTTAGTCCCTTGTTGTCTTTTAGCCTTGACTGTCAACAGCTGGACGCTGTTGTGGCGATAATTGTTTCCTCGTGTAACAGACAGTAAAAAGCCAGAACTGGCACAGCTCGTGTCTGTTGGCACTGGTGTCTGTTAAGGCACTCAATCCATATCTACTTGTATATTCAACGGCATTCACCTATGACACTGCTGGCTGCGTCGTGTCAGTAGTTTTTGTTCAAAGAAGGCACAAGGGATTGTCAATAACTGTCCATGCTGGCTGTTACAGACACACACGACTGTACCTGCCTATATGAAACCATGCAGAGTCTATCAATCACCAGTGACATCACACAGGGTCTGTGATGGAACGCTTCAAAAGAATCAGTAGCTGTGTGAATATTTTTGCAGACATGGCACATCTATTTTTTAAGAAGGAATCACTGAGCAGGTAGAGCTGCAGCACATTATAATTCATGCACTGTTGACACAAAAACATCCTCATAATCTAAACTCATTGGCAGGCACACAATAGCAATTGATCTTCTTACATGAGGGATTTCCACAAGTGTCTCTACACTTTTCCTGTTATGTTTGTACATTGCTTATGGTTTAAAAAAATGTGACAAACTGAGTTAACCTCTTCGCCCCAATACCCTGTGTAAAGGTCCACAATCAACACTGATAACAATGGATTTGGACAAAAACCATGGCGGTGCGAGGGTTGAAGGTTTATTTATTCTCTTGACATGGATAAAACGGCATGTTGTTTGTTACAGAGTCCAGACCCGTGCCCCCTTATCTAAATCAGGCAGCATCTTTATCCTAATAACTGATATTACCAGACCACCTATCAGTTCAGCAATTCAATCATACAAATTATAGAATACAACTCAAGTACATACATAATAAATGTAAGTGCTCTAATTCCTTCCATATTTTGCTGTATGTATGCTTTCAGGGATTCATTCCGACACTTAAAATGTGGCTCACTGTTTTGCTATAAAAATTAACTACCGGTATCTCATTTCTGCCTCATACAGTTAACAAATGGCAGACATTATAGATTATAATTATTCTTCCAATTCAAAAGTTGCCGAGTCAATCCTAGTGTTCATTAATTCTAAAATAGAATGGTTTAATATCCACACAGTACATCTGATAATGCATTCTTCACAAAATATAAATGAATTCTACACACTTCCATTATATTACTCCCTTCATGCAATACCAGCTATATTAATCCCCTGGTGATAGCATGTAAACATCCTTCTCATGTCAAAGTTTATTTTTGGAATCTTCAAAAGACCTTTTTAAAACTACTATGCATTTGTTGCACTGTATAAATGCGCAAATTTAATAATTTTTTCTGTAGTGCTTACAGGTAAGTAGGCGACCAGTTCATTATCAGGTGCCAAATCAAATTTTAAAATGGTGGTCTGTGTAGACCACAAGAAAAATATTTCCAGTGGTCTGAATAAAAAAATTTGTGGCCATACAAAATTGAGATCAAAATCTGCTGACTAATCCACTGATTTTTCTTTGAATAATTTAATCAATTAATTCATCAATGTCCAATAATTAATTCATTAATTTCATAGATGTGTGTGTGTGTGTGTGTGTGTGTGTGTGTATATGTGTATATTTATATATATAATATATATATATATATATATATATATATATATATATATATATATAAATAAACAAATTACTGTAAGTACAAAGTAATGAAATCTATTACTTAAGTTTCATGCATCTTGCAATCCTCAGATAGAAGTGAAAGGATTACTAGCTCGACATTCTTACATATATGATTGGGACGAACCATTCTATTTGTAGGTGGTGTTAAAGATTGATAAATAATATTTGTTTTGGTGGCAACATTTTGAAACCAACTCATGTATGTATGTATATATATATATATATATATATATATATATATATATATATATATATATATATATATATATATATATATATATATATATATATATATATATATATATATAAACACCAGTCAATTAATTCTTCTGGCCTCACACATTGTTACTTACACCATCATGCTCATGTAATGACTCTTTGAAATGATACAAAGATATGATGTTTTCAAATCACCATGAAATAATTAAAAACATATTTGTTCTGTAAATATCCAGATATGTAAATGTCTCCTGGACACAATTGTGTACAGCAATACCTATGGTTGCTATGCAGTGACCATTGATACCAGCATAAATATATCTAGGCACGGTGATTAAAATGTCAAGCAGGCCTCAGGGGTGACAAAAGCAAATACAAAATGTAGCGGACATCTTCTTGTTTGTTCACATTGTCACATGTATCATTGCATGCAATGGGCCACAGTCCCTCCATCACCAGGAGGGTCTGTGAGTGGGCACTACAATCTGCTTTTCTTGTGGATATAATGTGCGATTCAAGAGCCTTGAGTTTATACACACACTTGTTGGAGCGAGCAATCATATGATGCTCTCCTGCGGATCTGAAATAGGAAGCCTTCATGGGCTGGGTTCAAGCACGATCCAGTCTGTGGTTCAAGTACAATATCTGCTTCATACACTTGTATGTAAATTGATGGAATGTCAAGTTTATCTCACCATTGTGAGACAAAGGTTAGATATGTTTGCACTAGAGCCTGGCGTACAAAACAACATATAGGGTGTTAGAAACAAACAATTGACAGTAGAAGAGGGTTTCGCTTCTACTGAGTCTATGTCTATGACACAACGATGTCTCTCAATCCAGGCCATATCCACCATGAAAACATTAAGTCTTACTTTGTGTGAACGCAGGAATTGCAGATATAAGAATCAAAGCATGATAATCAGCGAAATCATTAACTCGTATCATCAAGCACCCCTTGGGGAATTTTGCAGTCATTTCTTGTTTCACTTCAGCAAGGAATGCGTCAGTTTTTCTCGGAAGCCTAACTTCAAACCCTTGCAAAATTCCTTCGCATTCCCGCAAATATTTACTGTCGAGTACTTAACAGGGACGGCGACTGTTGTAGCATATAACCTTCGATTGGATTTGCGTCCGTGCACGACCTAACTTCACAGCACAGTCCCTCCACCCACCTGTGATCACAGTAACTGTGTGTGCCTGAAAATGGCGATGCATGGCTTCCCTCTCCACACATGTCAATAAATTTAAATCATGGCCGTGCCCGTCTCGATGCCGAGGGAGGGCCATCCAAAACTCATCTCGGTCTCTTTCCAATGTTATGAGACGACAATACGCAATGTTTAACTGTGCAGGGCATAGGCGATCGTGTAGAAACTATCGCGACAACTTTGTCATACCCGTATAGCGGCTGTCATACGGCGTTACACTTACCGAAAAAGCTAACTTCGTGCCCCGTCTTCTCCAGCTGAGCTTTCATAAATTTGGCAACTCGGAGTCCTAAGCGATTCTCACGTACCGTACCAAGGAATAAGACGACCCGTAGTGGGCCTGTGGAAACTTTATATGCAGCCATTCTGTTGAGAAAATCTCGCCGAAGGTACACCACAAAAACCTAAGCTTTACTGATAGGTATAATTTGTCATGGGTTAATACATGGCTGGCTCCAGTCTCAAATAGAGCGCCCCCAAGTGTTCCAAATTGTGAACCCTGAATGCGCTTGAAATTATATGGAACAGAAGGACCCATAGGTAGTTGTCTCCATCCATATTGTTATCGTTTACGTCAAAATGTTGTTTTCTTTTGTCATTAAGTGTCGTAGTTGTTCAAGGCGAGCTACCTCCACGACTGTCCAGACTAAATCAAACTTCTGCTGGATGGAAAAGGTCGGGGTGACTCAACGAAAAACTTTACGCCTAATTCAATAATATAATACTTAGTTTTCATACCAAGGCTGTCCGAGTACAAAGGTACATGTTTTTAGTCTGGCTAGCTATACTATCAGCTATTAGGCTATCCTTTTACATTGGGCGTATTAATATCGAACTGGTAGTGGTACAATCTGATTAAAATAAGATTTTAATAACATTGGTGGTGATAGTACCCTTGTCAGGTTGTAACTTCCTATTAAAAATGTATTTTCTGTGCAGCAACAGTAATATATACCAAATGTATCTTATTTCTTACATATCAATAAATGAATGAAGACTTTCCACAATTTGTCACTGTCCCATCCAAATTTCTATTTCTTTAATTATATGCTCAGTTTAAAATTGACATCAGAAATGCTTTTTTTGGCAGATTGTCCTCCAAACTGTTTTTTGGTGTTCTTTTTTTCATACTGATTTATCAACATCTCATTTTTTTAATTTCTTAAATTTTTAGTATGTTATTCTTTGACCTTTTTGAAGCTAATAATGTAGTTTATTCATCAGGCATTCCTAATAAATAAATAAGTAAATAAATAAATAAATAAATAAATAAATAAACAAACAAATAAATAAATTGTTTAATTAATTAATTAATTAACTGAAAAAACAAAAAATAATCGCATAATGCAAATATGTCTTCACCAGTTTAGAGCTTACTGCACGCCTTCGCAACACAGATATGCATAGGCCTTCTTTGGGAAATTTGTCCTGTAACTTGTAAGTGCAAAAGTATCCGGGGCTTCCATCCGGACACTGTGCGATAATCCTGAACTTCAATGTAAAAATTCTGGTCACACACTAGCTACTACGTCACTTCACTATTAAAGTATCAGGAACGTTTCTGTAGGGCACTTTGGAGTAAAAATTAAATCGATGCAAAAACTTACTATGGACATGACACGCGATATTGCTGTTGTATTCACATTCGGTATGGCGTTGACCTGGACCGTGACTGTTCATACAGTATGCTTGCGTTGCGTAACAGCCTACCATCTGAACAAATTCCCGTGTTCTGTCGATACACCCACTCATCTCAATGGAAGAGGGGTACTGCTTCCAAAGCTGAATTGGGTCCCTTTGAAAAGCTATGCACGTCAGTTCATAATCTTTGACTGGAGGGGTATAAGTCCGAGCACAGAAATTATCTCGACCCTTTTCACAGTGTCTGAGAGCGGCTGTGTATACGGCGGCGTTTTTAATACATACCGAAAAAGTTGACTTCGTGTCCCGTCTTTTCCAACTGAGCTTCCATAAATCTGGCCACTCTGAGTCCCAAACGATTCTCACGCACCGTACCAAGGAACATTACGACCCTAAGAGGGACTGTGGAAACTTTATATGCAGTCATCTTGTTGAGTAAATCTTCTGGATCGGCAAAGTTACTCACAATGTCACGCAGCAAACCGTGCAGAACAGACTTGCACTTTCGATTTTCAGACTATCTGGGTCACATAGAGCGCCTCCAAGTGCTCGAAATAGGTAATGACTTCCATGACTTTGCAACAGTCATAAACGAATAATATGATTTTGCAAAAATTAGGATTTGCAAAACCGGATCGCACATTTGCGAAAATAACCTATGTGCATGTATTTCATATGTTGCGATTACTCGTTAAAATCGCAATATGTTCTTGTTATCGAGCAAAACTGAAGTGAAGGGTTATCGTGCGATGTGCATGTGGCCATGGCATTGTGTGACAGTACAGTGTACCATAGCAAAAATTAAGAGTACTGAATTTTTCAGAGCTGGCATGCGTATAATACAATGTCGCATTTTCTCAGATGCATAAGCCGATTTTTGGCTTAGGCTCAAGTTCAAGGTGGCAAATTTTCAGCCATTTCCTACCCGCAGACTTTTTCCGCTTTTAGCACCTTTCAAATATAATGATCGATCCCTTAGCATCAAGAACACAAAGAAGTTGCATCATAGAAACGATAATTTCAGTACCCTTATCGAATAGGAAGGCAAACGTAATTTTAAAGTTACTGCATTTGGAACAATGTGCCTCGAAAGTGAAAGACTTAAACTTTTGCTCAAACTCTTTTCAAGGCATCTTTCCACCACACTCTTTCAAAATCAAGAGTAAAAGTCAGGGGTCACCGTGCAAAGTTTGGTACTAGAGAAACAAATAACCCAAGATTTCCCGATATTCAAATTCAAAATTGCTGCCATCTCTATGGACAAAACTAATATTTTCGATTTTGCGAAAAACTAAGACGCTGAAAATTTTTCTTACACCAACAGCTTTAAAATGTACCCCGACAAGTGGTAGATCAGAAAAGCAATGTAAAAGTTTGAGAGTCCGAATATCTGTCCCCGGGGCCGGGTGTATTCTACGCTTTAAGCGTAATAGCCTGTAAGGTACCAGGGCCATTGGTCTCAATCATGCATCAAGGGACTGTGTGTGAAGTTGACCCTCCATCATTTATCGAAACAATGCTCAGCGCTCGTTTGTAAACCTGACATTGAAACTGAAATAGATAACCTGGGCCAATATAGATCTTACATCATAGGCAGTATAAAGGGTCGTCACCCCTTTACTGCCTATGCTTACATAAAGGTTAGTGTCGAGTGTGTTTTTAGACAAGGTTTAGAGGTCGGTATTCTGTCAGACGCGTTAAAAAATAACCATGCATGATTATTGTTGTTTAAGATATTTGTCCTGGATAGAGGTACCTACCGAAGATACTGATTTCGTGACCAGTCTTCTGTAATTGGGCTTCCATAAATTTGGCAACTCGGTGTCCCGCGCGAGTTTCACGTACCGATCCGAGAAACATGACGATCCGCAGCGGGTCTGTAGAAACGGTATATGAAGCCATGCTCTTGTAGCTAATGAGCTGCTCGTACAAATTGCTCTTTTAAACAAACAAGTGCAATGGGATTTCCCAGCAAGAAAGCTGCCAAAGGTGAAGCATCTAGAGGTGAATAAACATTTTAATCTTCTCAACACCACAACTCTGTGTAATAACTACAACGAGGCTTGCTAATCCCAAATACAAGGCCAATATTCAAATCTTGGGTACGAATATGGAGGGCAGCAAACCCGAGGGGGTCACAGAAAGGAAATCCCACACTCTCTTACACGTTGCATGCAAATGTAACCTTTGAGTGATCCCCCAGACCGGACTTTCCCCTTGATTTTAACTTTGCCATTGGGTAATAAGGGATCAACTATTTTATACTGAGGGATGTGTGTGTGTGGAAGAAATGGGTACAAAAGCAAACTGTTTTGACCCATGTGAAATCGTATTTTCTTGCCAAGTGATATTTGGAAGTAATTTTTCTTTTGCCTGGTAGAGGTAAAGCAATTTTTCCCAGAACAAAGAATGCAAATAGTGACAATCTCTATACAAGTGAATCTTTTTTTTTCTCGATATTCAACATATAGGTAGGTCTAATATACATCCAATATACCTACATATGATATGAATGTACTTCAAAAAATTACGATATATAATAATTAGTCATGAATTCAGAAATACCAGGAACGGTAGTAAATTTTACTGCTTTATGTAAAGCTCATGATTTGTAAAATAACCTCCCTGGAAGCATTGTATTCTTTCTATTGCAGGGACAAAATTTCCCCAAATACTCCAACCCCCCTGTCCCCCGCAAGACATCAAATGGGTCTCCCCTTAATTCATAAGTCGGGCTTACGCAAATCACAAAACTTCTTTTCCTGGGAGTGAATATTAACCTTGATTGCACAACACAATTTCAGGATTAACCAGCCGGCTGCCAAGCCATCCCAGTTAATATGTAACTTCACCAAAACTTCAATAGATTTAAACCGTAACGTTATAAAGACTCCAATCTCACCTTATAGAGCGCCCTCACAAACTCGACGTGTGAATTCGTAAAACAGAATGTATTTGTATGTGTATGTGCATCAAATACATTTGTTCCGTAAACTTTTCCAAATCTGAGTGACAACAAAATTTTAGACATTGACAATATTACAGTTAGCCTAAATAATTGATATAGATAGTGCAAAATAATCTCTCTCTCTCTCTCTCTCTCTCTCTCTCTCTCTCTCTCTCTCTCTCTCTCTCTCTCTCCTCTCCTCTCTCTCTCTCTCTCTCTCTCTCTCTCTCTCTCTCTCTCTCTCTCTCTCTCTCTGAGATACCACCATCGCTCGTGCAATAACTATTTATCACACGATACTGAACAAGATTCGTGACAGGGCAAACTATGGTGCGGATACTTTGAACATCAGCCAACAATATAAAAGCCAATATGTTATTACACTTTTTCTATACATCGTCGTGATTTCATAAGATCAGCTGCAGAGGAAAAATGGAATTATTGTCACGCGGATAGGTAGATATATCGATAAACTGGTTGATCGAATACAAAGTTCTTCATGCCGACATTTCTCTCAAAGCTTGTTTTATCAAATAAAATAAAAAACCTCGCCATTGCACCATTTGTAAGACACCTAGGAAGGAAAACAAAATGTTGATTTTTAACCCTATCTATCGCTCTCTGATTGTCGCTGAAAACGAAATTAGAATTTACATGTTCAAGACTTTTTTGTTCCAATTAAAACATTTATCACTCTGCACATAAATGTGTTCAAAATCAGTCATGCGCACAGTACACACAAGTGGGACCTCAACACTGCATGCAGTACGGTACTGAAAGCAGCAGCAGTTTCAGCGTATCTGTAGGTGGCGCTGTCCTCAGGCGCCCTCCAAAGACTCGTCGACTTGGCTGAGTTCAATGATCAGCGAGTACTAGTTAATTCTTCCCTCCCTCGGTTTGGGAGATAAATAGGTCACTGATGCGTAGAAAGATTTAACTGTAAGGATAATATTTTTTTGTAACTGGTGACTAGTCTGGTTGCTGTAGTGCTATTGCATTATCCCAATCGTTTCTTTGAGTCGGCGACCATTCAGAGCTTGCAGCATCAACAGCCGTCGGAGATCACACGTGTAGTGAATATAAACCTTTGGTTCACAAAAAGCTATCAACTGTCAAGTAAGGTGGTGAAAACATTTGTTTCATGACCTACAATTAACATAAACGTTTCCAAGAACGAAGCGTAGAAGACGCGACTCGCAGCCTGAGCAAGGACGGCAGCATCTTTGCCGTTGCTGTTCAGGGGTCACCTATCTGGATGACAAATTGGACATTTCGAAATAGTTTCAAACAACGTCAAAATTGAATGTTTTCCGTACATACAGTATGCCCAGGAAGTCACTAACGTGGCCGATTTTCCCCTGTCTGTGTCCGAGATAACCTCGTTTGAAGCCATTCTTTGATTGCATGCCGGTGCTGATATCTTCAGATCCGCGAAATTCGTCAAAATAGTCCGTAGTGTATTCACAGAAATGATTAAGACTCTAAGCATTTTGAAAGCCGATTCTGATTCAGATTTACTTGGGCCCACGGGATTGGTAGCCGTATTACTTGATGGTCTGAAGTGATAGAGGAGTGCTAGTAGTGCAAAATGATAAATCTGTCACTATGGGATCGACTTTCGATTGTAGTCAAAACGCGGAGAGAGAGAGAGAGAGAGAGAGAGAGAGAGAGAGAGAGAGAGAGAGAGAGAGAGAGAGAGAGAGAGAGAGTATGATTAACGATTATAACGATTACAGGGCCAGTAGGTGAGGGAGATTACGACTCGTGTCTTGTTGTGAACTTGAATAGAATTCAAAAATATTATACCTAGTGTACATCTAATAACGCCAAAGGTGAAAGACAATCGAATTTTCTGAAGATATCGGTGACCATGCCACCGAGGATATGTATAATACTGTGACTTCTTTATGTGATGAATAATATCGATCGATTGTGTAGAAATATTTTTATGGTAGAATTTGACATTTGTCGATATGTCAAGGCAAAACTTTGTAATTTCGATATTAAAAAATGCAAACTTTAAGTTTTTGCTCAAAATAGTGACGCTAACATCGAAATGAGACATCATCGTCATCGATATTCGACTAACAGATACTAAGTAACTTAAAGGGCGGGTGTCGTCGGAACTTTGCTCAAAGGTTGCCAGGGACCCCACGACCGATGTAAACACTGTATGTAGGGTACGTTTGCGAATGATGAAAGTAAAAACGTGTTTATTAACAATGAATATCGTAACATTTAAATGTTGCAGCTATGTTGACGTGATGCATCAAGATATCATGCATGAAATACATCGTTTGTAAACAAGAAAGTCGCACACGCGCAGTTTCAACGACACCCTCCCTTTAAGGTACAACGAAAGTGAACGGTTTGAAGAAAGTGGTAATTGGAGAATATTTTTGTGGAATATTTTTAGATAAACATGTCAGATTGCTTATGGGACATTGATGAGATCTTGGTTGATATCTACGATCAGTTTTTGATGACGTCATCAGCATTCTAATTTCCACTCGAGCTGATGTCTTTTTAGCAACTTCTGTTCGTTTTCGCACTTTGTACTTTTTTCCATCATGCTAGGTCTGCGGGGATATCCAGTGCGATCGAAATTGTACATGCTACTTTCCTATGAAATTGATATATATGCTAAAAAGTAGGCCTATGTAGATCATATCTTCAATATGTAATGTCTAAAAATTGTATATTTATCAATTTCATAAGAAAATTATAGCAGTATTGGTATTTCAATCGAAATACTTTCTCTGACTTTCAATGGAGAGTGCACATTATACATTTTTACGTCGCCGTTAGTAGCGTTGCTCGGGACGCGGGAGTACGGAAGAGCCCCGGAATCCTCGCGTCTCAATTGAGTTGTATAAAATAAGTTGGTATTCACCACTTGATAATCCCACACTGGGCTTTTCTTGGCCTTGGAAGATGTGACAGTGCTAAAGGGACTGGTCAGTTTCTTCGGCCGGGGGAGGTTGATTTATGTGTGTGTGTGTGTGTGTGTGTGTGTGTGTGTGTGTGTGTGTGTGTGTGTGTGTGTGGTGCGAGGGGAGTGTCACCCTGTTGTTGATTTTGATGATGGAGAGGGTGGGAGGGTCAGTCTCTGTGTTTTCGATTTTAAAATTGTAAGATCCATATTGGCATAAAATGCATCGAACAAGCCACGAATTGCATCACTCAGTCGCGGCTTTCGCAGCGTCCTTCAGAGCTGTATATAAGAGATATCTGGGTGTTTGCGAGTTGAAAGCCTGTTTTGCAAAGTTAAACTAGTCACAGTGTAATCTGCAATCTATATACAAAAGCACGATGAAGATCTGGTCCTTGGCTAGACTGTGTTTCTCCAAGAGAACTCTGTACGAGAAAGTAACATGCCCTGATACTCCATTATACATTGATACATTCACATGAATTACAAAGCAAAAATGACAGGACATATATCATTTCCGTTGAAACACGTGAAAGTGAAACACTGTTTTCAAATATTTTCCGTGAGTAAAATGATAACAAACCATAGGTGTTTTTGCCATGGTTGTCTTTTACGGTCTCAAAGAGGAAATGAAACGTCCTTTCAGCAACTGTGCACATCATATTTGGCTAAAATTTATAAAACTAGATCCTAGATGTAATTCGGATTAAGGAATAAAGATGCTGTATTTCTTAGCTCCTGTCCATGGTTTTCGTAATGGCGTAATTACACCTTGTCAAAGTTTATCGCCTATGTAAAGTTTCCGACTCTGTCATTAAAAACGTAAAAAAGAAAGCCAAGGTAAGAAAATTCAATACTTTTTCAGTATGCATTGTCACTGAAAATAAATCTTTAATCCTAAATTATCACAGAAATCCTCTTTTATGTATATGGAGAGCCGACTTGAATGCATCTGACCGTAGACACTCTTTTGCCGGTAAGGACACTGACCTCCCCGCGCACCGTTACAAACAGCTAGACGTCACGTTCTCGCAAGGTTACACGTACGGCGTGCGCGGGCATGCGCGCTGTCCTCCGGCGGTTGAAAGATACGGGCCGTTCCCTGTTTGCGCTGTGCTGACACAAACAACATGTACAAAAGGATATCGCTGTATCTGTGTCGTTCATGCGTTTTGTCTCGACAAGAAAAGATATTACGGGGCAGCATCACTGCGTGATTATCTCGAAGCGATGATGGTGCTGGTATCGTGTGTCAACATGATAGAAACCCGCCCGCTGGGCATGCATGTACAGCTCTACGTTATGCGTAAAGAGATTCTGCCTTGTCCCACACAAATGGTTTGAAGTAACCGATGTGGTCGCAAAACAAGCGGGTCGTTCGACTCCAGCTGTTCCCATAGACCTTGAGAAAGTGCAAATTAGTGTAGACATAACAAACAACCAATGTAACTAACTGAACAGTTCACATCCTGCGCGAGTTAATTTTGTATAATTACTTCACGTACAGCAACCTATGGAACATCTAATACAGAAGTTATCGCAACACGTAAATTTATCTATGACCCTTTACGGTAAAAAGTAATATTGTGAAGACATTGGCCAGAACTATATATTACTAGGATTGTTATTTGTAGTGTTTTTCTCATAGTTCCATCAAATTAGCGTAGTTCTGAATATAAGAAATTGGAATTTTCAATGTTTAATAACGCCGACAAGAGTAACGCAAACCTTGTCATCGTGGCCGCAACTGCCATTGATCGTCGCACATGCACCCCAAACAATAAATTCGTACGAACTCCTATCAACTCGACCACAACATCAACAAAGGCACCAGCACCAGCACCAACATCATCATCATCATCATCATCATCATCACCGTCATCATCATCATCATCATCATCATCATCATCATCTCACTGTCCTCATGATTGTGCAAACACACCCTTTACAAGGTAATAACGTTGTGAGCAAACGACTGGTAACATGGCGTACAAATTTTTGACCGGTTAGGTAATTCTATAAATGGACAGAGTTAGACGGGAACGGCTCTGACCGTAGAAGAATATCCAAACGGTCAAGCACACACAGACACACACGCACACACACGTACACATGAGAGAGAGAGAGAGAGAGAGAGAGAGAGAGAGAGAGAGAGAGAGAGAGAGAGAGAGAGAGAATGAACTGACGGACAAGAGACAAGACAAGAGAGATGACACTGAAAGACAAATGGTCGTCATATGATTGGTATACAAAGTCGGCAGATTGGGTGGTGTGATTTAGATATATTGATATTGAGGAAGAGGTCGATAGAGAGATATAGAGACAGGACTACGTTGATATCACGTGATTGGAGTGGTTGTATGCAACCTCATTACATGATATTTGAGAGTCAATAATAAGTTGGAATTACTATTTTTGTCACCTTCATGGATAACATATTGTGGATTAAAATGTCAAGGTGAGATTTTCATGTGTACGACACACAGTGGCATCTTCACACATCGACCAGAGATCGGGGATGCGTCCCGTTCCCCCGGGCTCGCCTATCCTTCGTGCAAGCAGGGTAATGATGATGGGGCGGGGGGGGGGGTCGATTGGGAACGATAAAGAATGTTGTTTGTAGCCCCGGAGAAATTAATTTGGGACGCGGGTGTCATAGCTTGTAGTGTAGCTGACCGAATAAAATACGACCTGCTTTTCTTGTTTGTCGCAAAACTGACGTGAACCCGAGGCAAGTGAACTTATGAACTCATTCGCAACTGATCTAGTTCACCTGGGAGTAGTTCAGCCGAGAGACGCGTGTGACAAGTGCGGATTTGAAACACATACTCACTACAAATCTGAGTCGCTAGCCGTGATTTGCAACAAGGGACATTTCTATGTCGTCATCAATTATTCACTTAATCGACAGTAAATACTATCTAAAGCTTCTCCGCTATAAAAAAAATCATTTAATAGCATATTTGCCCCCACTTTTTACTATACAGAATTCACTTGCTATTCCGCTCTGACGCCGACAAAGTCAAACCAGGTCTCTGGGGTTATCTAGGGAAAAAATGACAGCTTTTAATAGGGTTTCGGGGAAGAAAGGGGGAACTTAACTTGGTTCCGCTCCCTGAAGATGTGCATGGTTACTTGATCACGTGTGCAGTGGACGAGGAAGGTCAACATCCTGTGCGAAATAGAAGTGGGGCGCAAATTAACACGATTGCCAACTTGAGGTAACTTTAACAAGGTTCTAAACATGAACACAAATCGAGCGGTGCAAGTTCTTCATCATTCAAAGCTTTGCTTCAAACAGTCCTTTGCTTGTCTCCTGTCGCCCGGGACAAATATTCTTTCACATTCACCTCCTAGTGACCTTGTCCAAAAGGCAAACACGAAGTTGTTTTCCTCTCTATTCCTTGAAACAACTCTTGAAATTCAAAAGCTTCTGTGGGTCTTTTGATCGTCAAGTTGACAATATCGAAAGACCAGAGTGGGTTCGCTATGTTCCAAAGAGATGCCTGTGAGACGTCACATCCAGGCAATAGTTGTACTGTTGCATTCGGGTCGAATTGGCGATGTTTATTCTGTCTGATTTGATTTTCGGCAACCGCGAGCTCAGAAGCGAATCGCTTACAACAACTACTACTACAAATTGTTAGAGTTTATACTGCTACCTGTGCTAGCTACTGCAGCTGCCAACTTTAAGTACAACCGAGTCAATATAGCCCGACGAAAAAGAGGAACGTGTAAAAGCCGCACTTCAACGCGGGCTTGAATCTACAAAACTATCGTGAGAGACGCAAATAGTTGAAGGCGTGTCAAGCTAGACGATTCTATAGTTGTTTCATGGAAAAAAAAACTATTTGTGTAAGACCCGACAGTATCAGGAAACTTGTATAAGCATGCACACGTTTTTTTTTTCTACGAATGTCTATGGCAAAGCAACGTTGCCCGTAGGCAAACTGCAGTAATTACGTTCAGACTTCTCTTGCCGATAACGAAAAGCTGACTACATCATATACTCACGATATCACCGAGAAAGGTCGCCCTCACCGAAACATTTTGACGCCAAAAGGAAAAATAAAATGAGGCATGGTTATTCCCGAGCAGAATGCTTACATAAAATAGGTTAAATCGGTTTAGAGTTTGTTAACGAGCCGTGACAAACCACAAAACCCCGCAAAATTTCGCCAAATCGTATGTAATTTTGAAAATGTAAAAAAACAGGGTCTCAGGGTTTGAAATCCTTGCGGATCGAGCTACCGGAAACGCACATACTTTTTCATCGCGAAGTACACTTCCATCGTCTTTTCATACTCGACTTTTTTTAAAATTGATTTTCAAACTATCGGTAAGCTGTCGTATCAAGTATATACTGATTCAGCTCCGCGAAGTATTGCATGTTGTGCGGAGCAGATTATATTGGCAATGTTAAATTTGTATTTTAGCATACTTTAGAAGAAGCAAAAGATGTACAAGTATTCTAGAACAAAACTTATGAAACAGATTATCAAAAGTTAAAGCTGTTGTCCCTTTAACAACACGCTGAAGACAAAGGTCGTAATCTTGTAGAACCGGCTTGATAAATTGTTTCGTTTTATATGACTTGTCAATTTCATTTGGCGCAGATATTCGATGACGTTTAAGGTAGTATGCACCTCGAAAGTGAAAGACTTAAACTTTTGTTCAAATTTGCCTTAGGGAATCATTCAACTATTCTCTTTCAAAATCAAGAATAAAAATCGTGGGTCACCGTGCAAAATTTGGTACTAGAGAAACAAATAACCCAAGATTTACCGATATTTGAAATTCAAAACGGCCGCTATCCCCGTGTTAAGTCTATAGAGGAAAATGAAATTTTCGAATTTCGAAAAACTAATCCGGTTAAATGTTTTCTTTCGTCAAGAGCTTTAAAATGAATCCCCACAAGTGTTAGATCAGAAAAGAATTGGAAAAGTTTGAGAGTTCGAATATCCGTCCCCTAGGCGCGTTCTGCAACACCAACGACCTTGTTCTCAACTGAAACTGAATTTCAAGGTTATGCAGATTGTGCTAAAAATGTACAGTGAGTCTGTACATATGATATTAGTTAATATAATATTAATGCAACTCAATAAATTTCAGTTGTTGTTACGATTTTGATCACTCGATGTGCATAATGGATCAGTGACAGTGTTTACGTCCGATTCGGTGATATTGTTATGGCTGACGGAGTAACTGTTGCCACCGAGCACACTTTTTTCACTACACAAGCTTTACTACAACACATACATCCCTGCGAGCTCGTATTTGTGTGCTACCTATTAAAGGGAAACAGTCATCGGTACTGCGCCTGTGCGAGTTTCTTGTTTACAAACAATGTATTTCGTGTGCACGATATCTGGATGCATCTCATCATCATAGCTGCAACATTTAAATTATACGATGTAGATTATGACAGACATGTTTTAACTTTTCATCAATCACTATCATACCTCGGATACAGTGTTATCATTGGTCGTATGGGTCCCATACAACCTTTGAGTTCAGTTCCGACGACTGTATCCCTTTAAATCGGTTTGCAAGAATATGGTGTGCAAGCAGCCTATAATTGCGAGCGCATGCGCTTACAAGTGATAACAGCTCCGAACTTGGAACAACACGAGCGGGAAACTCGCCTATGAAATTTACATTTGTCGAGGCTATTGATGCGGACTGCCCTGGGGAGACCTTGTCGTATATGCCGCGTGCATACCATGCATTCATGATTCAATAAAGACGTGTAGCTTGGCATAGGCAGAGAGTGAAAGTTTCCTTCGCGTCGCTTGAGGGCTTTAACCTTTGTAGGGTGGAACCATTTCACGCGTAAGAGGGGGTGTTGAATGAAAAGACACACAACTGTCGTCTAATGACACGTCACACGTAAGAGAGAGAGAGAGAGAGAGAGAGAGAGAGAGAGAGAGAGAGAGAGAGAGAGAGAGAGAGAGAGAGAGAGAGAGGGGGGGGGGCGTGCTGACTGGTTTAGTCAAGTTACCCTGGACAGTATACACGGTGTTGAACAACTTCGGATCTTTACAGAGCTGTCGCCTTCGGCAATACTTACACTATAAACATTTGTTAACAAGTGCAGTGAAGGAGGCCTCTTAATTAAGCACTTTTTACTGACTATTGTTTTGTCTTGTTTTCTTCGGCGCAATTCCACTGTCCGTTCATCGTCTCCGTTTTACGTGTGTACAACAATCTATACAGAATATATTAGGGGTTGAAGTCTAGACGAGTTATGTCATACAAGGACACCTCATCAAAATAATGAGGTGATCGTGAAGACTTTGGCTTTGGAAGTAGTTGGTAGTCATGCACGGTTGTTAAGTTCACAACGGTAACATGAAACTTCAGTCTCGTCTTCAGTATGAATATATTCCCTATTTTCCTGGTAAACAGGTAACACGATGTGGACATCTGGTCAGTTTCAAATATTCCTGACGGGAAGAGTGATTTAAGCAATAAAATGATACAGTTATGCTTCTCTTCAGCTCCCTATGAGAAAATCCATTCCCTCATTACGAAATGTGTGGATCCCTCTCTCCTGTCTTACTTGTAGGCCTACACGACCTTGGGTGTTGTAATGGAGTACACGGCGGCGCGCGGCGCACTAAATCTAGCTGTTGAAGGGTCAACTGAACCGTTTGACGATATCCCATAATATTTATACGAGAAAATGAGTACACTTGCTTTTTTCGATCCTAAATATTTACTAAAATAGAAAATGAGCGAAGCCTTGCAAACACAAGGCATTTCTTGAATCTGCAATGGTATGACCCCCTCACAAATTCGTGGGCAGCAATAGAATTCAGACACCAACAATGTGACTTATGATCATTTTGTCGTCAAATTGAAAACCAGGCTGGCATCTCGGCATGGTTCAGAGAGTAGAACAAGAAACTACATTTTACCTACTGAATAAAAATAATGGTTATGTATAAAAATTGCAGGCGCCTTAAATAAAATTATTTGCCGTGCTCGATTTTTTCCTCAATCCTCTACCGTTCTCCCGCCAGGAAGGTAAAAAACCCCGCAAACAAACATAGAAATAAAACACATTGTACATAAATACATTAGTTTTAATTTCCAATGTGTTTCTTTGGCGGGGCGAAGAAAACATTTTTTGATCTGTAATACCTTTAACACAGCGTTTGTTTTTCATCATTTTGCGTGAAAACCTACCCGCTCCGCGTACAACGCTTTCCATTCAAAGCGCCTTCTCAGCTTTAAAGAACGAAGTATGCACATAATATTTGTTGAAAGGGGACAGTAACTTTTGCTGATTTTTCACTATATTTTATGAGCTAATTGCGAGTTCTTCTGCTTTCCAAGAAATGTCGAAACATTTTGTCGACACATCGTCTATACATTAAAATCACACTTCGGCGGCCTGGTAGAGAGACTGTGGTAAAATGCACTATTGTTGTTTACATTTTAATTCGAGTCCGGACCAGAACTCGGTCTAAACATGTACAGGCAGAGTTGACAAGCTGAATACTGTATAACTCAACATGCTTTGGGACGTAGAACAAGAAACTGCAGGTGACATTGTAAGCAAGAATTGTGACAAAAACCTCAGAAATTACAGCTACTGGCCCTTTAATGTGTGTTTGTATCATCCACATAATACATTAATGAGTAACAGTTCATAAAACGAACGACAATAATAAGTGAACAATCATTAATAAGGGACAACAGTCAAATAGAATGAAGGTAATTTATACCAATTACATAGCAGAAAAAAAAGAAAAAAACCTGAGTCATGAAACATATTACATAGTAAAATAATCCGCGCGCTTTCCTGTCGATGTTTGCGCGGCTTCATCACTGGCCATCGCCGTCAATAAGAGCCAATAGAGCTTTAAAGCCACGGTCGACGCAAATGTGTGGTATTGTGACGACCCGTATTTACCATTTACTCCCGAAAGAAAATGTGTATATACAGAGGAACACAACTGACAGCTCAAAACTTACAATGTTACGAAACATTCGTCCGTATAATCTCAGACAGCTATAACAGTTGTTTTAGACACAATTAAAAGTTCAGTGTCTCGACGAAAACAAGTCGGAAGTCTCCGCCAGCCTAGGGAAAGCTGTAAGCTTATCTATATTCTGTAATGATGGCGACACATTTTGGAATTCTCTCTGCCAATTTTTTGCCATGCTCATGTATAGTCACGGGATGACGTTTTCAGTTGTTTTGTTTTTATTTCATATTAGGCCTACCTGGAATTAAACGATTTTCTCAGGCGCAGTAAACCACAGACAAGGAGAAAAAAAAACCCTGTCGATTCATTAGAGAAATTATAATGGCTACAGCTGTTTTTATATAAAAATATACTATTCTCATGTATTTTGAACAAAATAAAAATTTTGCGAGGGAAATGAAAACTCGTAACTACTCCCCCGTTTCGATTTGAAAATTTCCTCTCTCTCCCAACTCCTCGCCAGGAAGTCTCCCCGCTTCCTCTCAGCCCACCAAATAGCTCCCTATTGCCCTTTTCTTTCAGTTCTCCGTGGACATACAATTCTTTTAACCGATCGATTCATACTCCTTTGGGATTCTTCAAGTTGCCTGCTGGGGAGTAGAACGCACTAATGCGCCACAACTTCCCACCGCACCGCCTGCTAACCCATCTTTCCCCCGCCTAGCCAATACACACAAAAATAGCCCCCCCCCCCCCGGCCAAGAAATCGCTTACGAAGAGTTTTATTCTGCGAGCAGCTTTGTTGTGTTCAATAAGCCTGTTATGATTATATTTGGCATACAGTAGACAGGAAAGCTTGGGAACAATTTAAAAGTTGAGAAAGATATCATTCCTATATCCCTGCCAAAATTGCGTTGTAATGCCCAACAACAGTCCCTCCACATGCAAACTGAATCCCGGGCGCGCGGATGGCTAGTACCAAATTTTATGAAGGCAGACCCGACCCGTCTGCTGCTTACGAATGCGAGCTTTCCAGGGTCAAGGATAGTAGTTTCGAGGCCAGCGTTTGCAAGTCCAAGGCAAAAACTTCCGTTCCCAAAACGTGCAGGTCCCCGCGCACGCGGCAACTACTATGTGGGAGGAGCCTGAGAGGGCGAACGGAGGCTCCGCTTCACTACGACGGGATAGCGGGCCAATGAACACTCGGGACGCGCTCAGTGCCGTGTGAACACGACCGCGCGTTCAGCCAGAGTTGTGGCGCGGACGGAAGTTAGAGGGTATTTTGTTAATAAGCGCGAAGCAATAGCTAAGATAACAGCTCTTTACGACTTAACGCAGTCTTGAAAAAAATACAGTTTCCATGCCATCCAAATCTAAGCATATCAGGCATTGTTTTTTCTTACTCACACATATATAGGCCTACTACATGTAAGTAGACTTGATAGAATTATGAAAAAAAAATATTTAAAAAGAGAGTGGAAATGAAATTAAACTCGATAAAACTATAAAAGTGTGATGAATGTTACGACGCAACTATCAAATCAGATCTATTGAGATAATAATTGTGAAACTATTCAAAGCATTTACTGACTGAACTTATTTGGTCACGCGAATCTCCGCACGAATTTATAAATTGATAATTCATAACATCATATCGCGTCTATCGCCTCTGTTATTAAAGATATTTAAAACGGTGTGGGTGCGCATGAGTCATCTCACACGTTGGCAATTCCCCCATTTTAGCGTTTTCATTGAACTTTAATTTTAATTGTCGTGACACGCAAGAAAATCCTGCAGCCGGACTAATAAATTCGTTGTCTCCCCGCCTTCGTGTCCTTCGCTGAGCTGTCTTCAGTGCCGGCTGCTCTAAGTGGAGCACTGCACATGCGTACAAGTTGTTTGTTTCATATTGTATGTTGAAACCACGCCCCACGTGACCTAGCTAGTATGGTAGTGAACTTACATAGCCGTTTGTTGAGCAGGCAGTTTGTGTTATCATGCACGGACCACATCGATCGTTGACCGTTTTTCCCCCGATACAGCCTTGAAAAAAGGCAGTAGTTGAAGTCCAGGCTTATTGAAGACACAGAGAAAGAAGCCCGTGTTTCGATCGGATACAGGATCGGAGGTCAACGTGACATAGCCCTACTGCACTGAACTGTTTATCTGTAACTTTGCATGGACTGGGTTGTCCGCTGCATGTTGTTTTCGCTACGCGTTCTGCATCGCCGTCCTGTAATCGGACAGGTTTTTGCCCATCGGTAGCTACAAATAAGTACTATTCGATACCCTCTACTGACTGTTCTCTGGTAAGCCGAAACAGAGATGCATCTTCAGTGAAAATTCACCGTAGAAGAAACAGTGGGGGCATCAGCGTGTATGACTTCACCATTCGGACGTAATGACGAAAACAACAACATATCTGGAGCAGCTGTATGTACTATGTAAGTAAAATGTAGCAAAAGATCGCGCCGTTGCTACCAACTACTGATTGTTTCCAAGGTTACAGAGCGAAAACTAGGACTAGTTAGCCCCTGTGAAGGAGCTGAAAATCGCTGTTGAGAAGGCCCAGTAACCGAGAGATCGGGACTTATGGGAATTTGCTCCCCGCCATGTCAGCTATCGAAGTAGGGGGAGCAGCAATCATGACTGGCAGCCGAGAAGACGATGAAACCCCTCACCACCAGCCTGCACAGCAGGAGGAGAAGTGCGCCGAAAAGGACATCCAGCTGAAGGGATACCTTCGGAAAGTCAAGGTAAACACTTAGCATAGAAAGATACGAAAACGCGGCAAAAACAAACACAGAACAAGGCTGTACCGTACGCCGTGTTCTGTGTGACGGCGAATTGACAATTACATACCAGCTTCGACCCCGGTCGATCTATCACTCGTGTCAGCGACCCTGAATGTTTGTCCTCTCGTTCAGCTTTGTTCTCCGGCCCGATAAAAGCTAATTCAGAAGTGTTGTTTTTGTTTCCGCCGGGCTCAAAAGTGACCCGTAATGACGACCGAACGAGACGAGAGCATTCAGGGTTTGCGGCAGCGCTGATGAATCCTACCGAGGATATATCTAGAGCGATCCGTGTTTACATTTGTTTATCATCGGGAATAAACTGGTAGGCACAGTCACAAACGATAAGCCTTGTCACACGGCCCTCTCAGAATAGTTGTGAACACGCATCCACTCCAAGACAAACAGTTAACCCTCGCAACTACCCGTTATTTTTTAAAGATTTAATCAATATAGTAATGACAATATTGTGACACAGGTTTTTGTGTCACAACTTTGCACGGGAAAACGTTTGTTTTGCATGATGAAGATCTCAAATATAGATAGATGCAAGTTATTACAATCAGCAACACGAAAATATATATTCCATGTTTGATAACGTTTTGTAACTTTTACAGGACGTTTATAGCAGTAAATTAAATAACGCACGTTATATTAACAAACCTCTGTTGTATGTGAAAGATGATAATGTGTAAATAGCCCAGTCTTGAGTCCGGATTTTTTCTTAATTTGACTGATGAACGTGGTAGAGGAAAGTATCAGTGATCCATACAAACAAACGTACCAGTATGTTTTCGTCAAATTTTATCAATTAAATGTAAGACAAATGAGAGAGATTGATGGAGGGGCGATGTCAATGATCAACCATTTATTTGACAGTTAATCACATATATTTTGAGGAATGGTGCGAATCGAACAACATTATTTATCTAGTGATCCACACTTAACTGTTACAAGTGCTTTCGGAGGCACTAATCAAATTGATAAAAAACAATAAGTTGTTACATAATGTACAATTAATATTAATACACAGTGCATATTTTGTGTGGTGAAGGTTAATTTGACTGTTCTTTTTTTATCTTTTTAAAGATAAATACAACATTTCTTGTCGATGGATGTTGTTGAAATAGGGATGAGAGAAGGTATGCATAGATCTGAAACAGGTGGGATAACTTTTTACAGTGGATGAAGCTTATTACGGAGTTTGCGACCATCTGGCTCACCAACATGAATCACACAATTTGAAATCCTGTAAACATTTCTCTACGGGAGGTATCACTTTTTTTTTACAACAAGGCTGACACAAGGATGATTGTCGTGTTTGGAGGGTCTTGGCATATATCTGTCATAGATACTGTCAGAGACAAGGAGTTAAAATCGTTGCCGGGTTCAAGTGAAAATTTAATAGAAAATGACTGAATAAGTTGAGAATCAGAGAAATTCAATATTTGAATGTGTTTTACTAATTCATGTGAAAGTAAAAAAAAATTAACAATTTATCCCATTTTGTTGATTTTAGTTAGATTTTTTCACAGAATAGAAACAAACTTGAAGTAATGGCGAGATTTGTCAGCAAAATTAACCAATACTAGGGAGAGTTCAGTTCATTTATGGTTGGCAAAGGTCCTGAGATCGTTGTGAAAATTATTGAATCTTTTAAAGGCTTTATTTAATTTCATAACAAGGCTGTATGATATTTTGTCGATGACTGACATGAAGGTGCTTTGACTCAGAAATCGTTACAAAAACAACAAAGCCCTCCAGAGGTGTTAGACATACAGTACATGTTGAACAAATGGTGACTTTTTTGGGGGGTTCAAGTGATCAATTTCACAGCCGCATAAGTGTCGATTTCATTAATTTCTGCTAGGCGTTGATTTCGTATGTCACGCTGTGTCGGGGGATGCAGCAAGACCAATTTTCCCATGGAAGAGCTGCTAAGAAAAATATTGTTTACTGTAAATGGTAACATAATATTTTGTTTTCGGTTTGCGGATTTTTTACCAGTAAAAACACTAATAGAGTGTTTGTCGGGGAGGAAAGGACTCGGCAAAAAATGCGAAGATGATGCCATTCGATGTGTATAGAAATGCATATGCATACATCTTGTTTGATCACATGAAGTTTTGAACTCTTCATGCATATCATTATGTCAAAGGAAACCAATTAAGTGAAGTTATTGAACTAGCTGTGAAATCTACCACTTATCTTATTAGAACGTCACTTTCAGCAATTGCTGTATTTTTCGCATTAATACTTGGTCTGTATACACACTGATTTCAACATTAGCTCTTGGCATTTATCCGTCAGGCTTTCCGACGGCAGAGCATGGATATCTCTGTGATGTGCTGTATGAATGAATATCAAAGAATATACCCCTACGTAGGAAAAAAGATGTTTATTTGACCCTCCCACATTAAAACTTTTGTTCCTGATTCATTGTCCACATTGTGACGGGATTCAGAATCAGTACACTATAGCCAGACAGACATATTAATTCCCATATTTGTGCGCTTTAGGAAATAGTAAAATTTAAGAGAGCCATTAAACCCCCCCTGTGTGATCTCGCTGTTGGCATTTTTTCGTGAAGGAAACCCTGCCAACTAAGATGAACTTTTCGATCTGTATTCAGCCGGTGTTATGTTTTTGTTTGTTTGTTTGTTTTTCTTGAAATATCATTGGTTTTGTCTATTGCAGTAAATCGTCTTGTGGTGTAAATCGCAGGGAATAATTCAACTGTCGCGTTTTGAAATCGTTTACACTTTTGTTAGTCAATGAGGAAATCTAAGGCAAAATATCCGTTATGAAAACAGAATTCAAAAAAAGCTAAATATTTTTGTAAAACGTGAGATAGGAAACATCCAAATGTGTGTAATGACTTTTTTTTTAAGGTGAATGGAAAAAATTCCACAGCGAACATTAAGATGCTTTGACAACACTTTGAAAAAAGTCCGACCATCTTTGAATTGGCCGCCATCGATATCCCGTCCCTCAGAATATCTACTAAATACCTCAGTAGCTGTTATCTGTCGCATGACTTATTCATGGCGTGACAAAAATTGTTGGTGATATAAAGGTTTTGCTCTTTTTAAGGGGGGGGCAGGGATACGTTCCTTTCGACTGTAAAGACGAACCCAGGTAGTTCTTTTATTCATTTTCTTTTATTGCCCAGACAGATCCAAGTATTTCTTGACATAAACAACTTATTGTGTGGATCAGTCGTTAAGGCACTGTGTAGAATTTGTCCTTGTTGGTGGAAACTACCAGTATACAATTTTCTAAAATTAAACCAAAGAGGCGAAAAAGAAACATATTTTCCCAATTCTAAATAAACACATCAAGAAATGATAAACAGTAAATTCATTGTCATTTCAATTTCGGAATTATTTATAAACTATCGACTTGTTTTGAAGAAAATCTCTGGTACAAGTATTGACTTTCTGGTATTCCGCTTTAATGGGAAGACTACTGCAGCTAGATTCTTGAAAAATAAGTATGATGAAAAACAACCCATCAGGTATGATATCATCAAAAAATTAATGCTGTCTTAGTTACCGATGGTGTTTCTGCATTTCTGAATCAATTTTATGCTCTTGTTCTTCATTTTTGTAGCAGCTGCGTCGATGACAGAGCGTTTCACAGCTTAAAAAATTTATATAAATTTACTCGTTATGTTTTACCTGTATAAGCTAATTTTCCTTGTACAGACATATTAGGTCTTGAAACACAGGCCTTTTGAGAAGTAAGGCTCGTTTATACAACAGTTTGAAATTTGCAGGGTAATATTTAATGGAACTGGACTGAGGGACAGTGTACAAGGTATTTTGAAAGTAGCGTGAAAAGCGCAAAGTACAAGCGAGTGTGAAATAAATGAGGTTTCCAGAAATTATGTCAATATAGCATTGCTCATATTAGGATGTTTTAGTGGATTTTTTCATAAATTCATTTTATTATTTCCCCCATTTTTGATACAAACACCTACGTGATAATTCTCCATATCAGTGGGACTACATCAGAAGTAAAAAAATGCTCAACTTTCATTCAGCTCCTGATCACAATGTTTGTATAAATCTTGATTTTTAAAAGGCTAGCGTTGCTGTCTTCTGTGTGCTTTCTTCTCTGAAAAAAATCCGGTAGGGTGGGAACGCAGTTGGGTGGAAACCGGAACCTAAAAAGGCAGTGGTAGTTTCCATTCATGTAATATCAAATTCAACCGTTCACCCTCTACCCCCAGTGGTGCAAAGTGGTGTCAGCCACTAGTTATGGCAGGAAAACAAAAACGGATTATTACATTGGATTTAGGGGTGATAGGGGTTAAGTTGGCGGACCACGCATCGCATTAAAAGTGATTGCTTAAAGTGGGCACATCAGATTAGTAACGGATGTCTGTATTTAAAAGTGTGGGTGGCCGATGATCTGCACCATCGTGTCGTTTGAATGAAAAAATAATCACAAACAAGTGATGATTGCTATTTTGAAAAAAAATTCTAATTTTTTGCTGCGCTGTTTAATTAAATGTCAAAAGAAATGTTGACGACGCCCTCAAGTAATGATGACAGTCATAAAGATAACAGATGTGACATCAACACAGTTACGAAAACAGAAGTCATACTGGAATGTGAATTATGATAGGATAAAATTACATAATTAGCCATTTTCTGACTCAGCTATTGTCGATGGAAACATGTTCTTTCCCCCAGAGTTGCAGCTAGCATACCAAAAAATCTTAGCATCTAACTAATACACATGTAGATTTCTATTCTCTTTCGGTTCAGCGCCATTGGTCTTTTGTTACTGGTGACTGCGTCAACTCCCCCATTCACCTTCAGGCTAAACTTAAGTCGGGCTTTTGTGCCGAGACGTCTTGTGTCGATGCTGTTCACTTGCAGTCTGTCTGTCATGCTGAAGCAGCCTGTAACTGCAAGAATGTATTTGCATCTTTAATTAAGGTACCAACACGCCAAAGATGAAAACTATAGATAATGACCAGAAAGGAAAGTGTGGTTTCCACAAATTTGTTTTGAGTTTGGGCAGCGCATCTTAAAGAGGAACAAATTTAACCTGTTCATCCCCAATTTTTTGTTGACAGGTCCACACTCACTGTTGATAACAATAGGTTCAGGCCAAACCATGGTGGTTAAAGGGTTAAAAGTAGAGTTTATTCAGAAAGTGAAATGATCTTGTCATAGTAATGAATTTTATCACCGGCAAATTTCTCTATTTCTCTGAGTTATTGTTTTTTCCTATATTGAAATGTAATTTGTGATTCATTATTTTTAGATACATGTGATTTCAAAATTGCTAGTATGGGCATAAACATTTTAAAGTGAAACTAAAACAAGAACTGACAATATTTCTCGGAATAGTTCTAAGAAATATACATGATACTTCCATCTTTCTCTGTGCGCTGGTACTTACTGAGTAATTGTCGTGAGTCCATGCGAAGTTTTCGGTCATTTCTGATAAAACTTGTAATTCATTCACGAAGGTTTAACAAGTTGCACTTTTTTCGTTTTTCATTATAATATATCTTATTCTGTTGAAAAGGTCAATACGTGTATGTATGATAAAAATGTTGTCAAAATGAAATCTATATAATGTACATTTTGAAAACAAGAAGATGAACTTTACACGATATTATGGCACCATGATAATAATTAGTGTAATTTGAATAATCGGCCCTGATCAACAATAGGCAATCTGTTCTGGCTTTAAATCGCTAATTGAAGTCAAGTGCATATTCTTTCTAATTAAACCTGTATCGTAGCTCGCCATCAGGTGATATTACGAGGGCGATGTTTTTGCTATTTGAAATTTGGATATCATTAGATTTCTCTCATAACTGCCTCTGTTTTGTTTTTTTTTGGAATTTTTCTAAAATTTAAATGTATATGATATGGACCGTATAGAATTTTCGGAGCAGTAAATTTCTGAAATCTTTATTGGTCTTCTGGTCTGGAATTGTGATGCTCATCACAAAACATTTGGGGAAAAAAAGTACGAGAATATATTCGGAAT
This sequence comes from Ptychodera flava, assembly GCF_041260155.1. Taxonomy (NCBI): domain Eukaryota; kingdom Metazoa; phylum Hemichordata; class Enteropneusta; family Ptychoderidae; genus Ptychodera; species Ptychodera flava. The sequence goes on along the minus strand of NC_091944.1, from coordinate 22,030,248 downwards.
AGTTTTGTGCGTGTTACTGAATTCATTTTAGTGTGGATTACACTGAAAGGGAAACATGGTATTGAGATATTTTTCTCCGCACAACTGATCACAGTGGATTTCGTCATGACTCATTGCAAAGCATGACTTTGTTTCACAGCTTATGTAGTAGTAGCCAATGATCATTCGTCAGATGAGTCCATAAATTAAAATACAAAGTCATTCGCTCACTTTACAATGGTCACGTTTACACTTGGTGTCAAGGACACTCCCATCATGCTTTGCGGTGTCACCACATGTGTTCGAATCACTCTGCAGTATTGGGGGGAAAAATATAAAAAAAATTGTCACGTCTGCAAGCAAATGAAGAGAATACGTTGTTATTGCTCATAACGTGACTGCTTTACCCTGATTGTTGTTCTTTGTTTTTTTTCCATCAGATTTTTAGTTGAGATTGTTGGTTTTTTTCCGATTTCAATTGTAATATTCCTATTTATCGCAAACCAAATGTCAGTGATAAAGCTCTGACAAGCATGACCAAAATAATCGGAGCAATTAAGAAAGCAATTCGGAACTCGCTTCTTTTGTTACGTGTTTTTGTTAATTTTGTTATAATTCCCTAATTGCTTGATCTGTCACAAAAATAACTTTCCAAAACAGAAGGTAATGCCACGATACGGTAATGTGTAAAATAATTGTTGTGGAATAACACACACATCCGTGAAGGAAAATAACAGTTTTCACATATGTTGAAATGACAGATGGTAGAAATCTGCAATGGTAATGTGAATAACACTCTATGCTATGATTATCGAGAATGGTGTTAAGTTAAGTTAAGTTCTGTCCACCTTGTTTTTTAAATTTTCATCACATCGGTATGAAATAATTCATGGCTTTCATTGAGAATGACCGCAAACCATAATCCTGTGATACGTTCAGATGGAAATTCAGTGTGTACCATGTGAGTGAAGAATTGTAAATTTTGTAGCCGACTCCTTGTTTTGGGGCACTGGTTGTTATTGTGGGACATAATCACATATGTGTCACAGTTCCTGTGAGAATGCCATCAGGTTGCATGACGTTTGGTGGCCTGTACTTCTTATCACGTTCACACGGAGTTTGGTGAACGATAAAAACGAGGATCATGTGAGAGGTAGCCGTTCTCTGTTTCTTATTTTAAAAAAAAGAAGGTGATAAAAAAGTACGTATGATCCCCAGGCATGGAGTCAATGTCCCCCCTGTTCTTTTCAGTCGTCGGTTTTGTTGTTTTGAGTCAATGCAAACAAGAAATGACGGCGGAGTATTCAGGGCTGATCCTCGAATGAATGGAAGAGAAGAGACCCACACATTGTACTGCATGACTTCCCCGTGTAGGCCAGCATGAAGAGCAACCAATACAGTCAGTGTCCGGAAACATAGATCCGCCTGTCATTTTATACGTGAAATTTTATCCAAAATCACCTTAAAACTTGAGACGTTTAATGTAAAATATATATTTTGATGACAAATTGAAACTTCACTGTATTCAAGGAAAATGCTGATGAAGAAAAAATGATCGCTGTAAACTATTATCAAATTTCTGTATCAAACAGAATCAATATTGACTAATAATCCAGTCCCCTTCTTTAAGCGTTTGTGTAAGATTAAAAAAAATATCATGCATTTGAGTCACATCGACAGACGGATAACACAAAAGTGTCACAATGTTCTGGCAGACTACAGGGATGTTGAAGATGATATTGCTGTATCAGATTCCAGATATCATTTGACGTGTAGTTTGAACGGAAGTCTTCCACCTGCCCGTATTTTTCGTGCTATTTTGAAGTAAAATTTTGAACAGAGGTGAGGGAGACAATCCGCAGACTGTCCAAACGAAATTAATGATTAAAAATTACAAATACGTCTAGCTTTTTGCTCTTCATAGTTTTATCTAGTCGTAATGTGACCTCGATAGCCTGAAAGAAAGAACAGGAACGGTTATGCTGCTGTTTCACAAACAGTAGCAGTTACACGTATCCACATACCGTACTTGTTGAATTTTCCTTGAACAAAGCTTGAACTTCAAAATTTTACGTTTCATATTTGCATGAAGTTCATACTATTTCAATAGGAATTATTATAGAAACAACACCTGTACACATGTAGGCCTTTTGTTCATGGACAGTTAAGCAAATTATTAGCATCTCATTATCACAAAAAGTTTATTAGAAAGGTCAAAAACCTCTTGTACACAGGGTTTACCGACAGACAGGCGTTATTTGAATAAATTTAGATGTTGCAGAAATAATTTCGGAAGTCGCCAAATAAATTATGTATTCTTGGATGGAAAGTCACGACACGTGTGTAAATTTAGTTCATGGTTGCATGTACATGTACACGTATTTACATGAGTAAAAAAACAATCACACGCACGTTTTTCTCCCCCCCCACAACAATATGGTCAGAATCAAACTGTACAGCCATCAAATAAAACACAAATGTACAGGTTAATGAACGCTGTGAAAAGCTTATTGAAGCAGGGGGTATGTGGGTGGATGGAGAGAAAGTATTAGAATTTTGAAAGCACACCTTTTCGCCACCTGTTTTGGTTTAATTCCGATTGCTTTATACAGCATGTGATTGGACCGGTCCACTTTGAAGTAGGGGTGAAAAGTGTAATTTGAAAAAAAAGTATGGATGAACTTTGATGTCAGAAAATTATCATCACGTTAGATTTAGACACCCATGTCATGATACTGTAAATTGTCGAAAACAAAATTACTGTATCGCCCTGGGGCGTTCCAGTAGTTTTAGTGAGTGAGCAAAGATATCTGCCAGCAGTCTTTTGTCACCAAATCATGGTTAACCAGCTCCTTTGCAGAATTCTTCACACTCATCCAAAAGCCTGTCATTTTGAGTTTTTGAGTCGTCTTCATAATTTAAAGCAATCTGTTACAGCCCCATGCCGATAAGTCTGTGTTTGCCAAGGAGAGCATTGCAAAGGATTGAGAGAAAGAAAAGTGTAAATAATATAACCAACAAATGTGAATACTTCCATATTGTCAGTACCTATAAGAAATAACTAGGACAATCTGTTAGATCAACTTTAAGAAAATATAACATTATTGTCTTTTCATCCTTTGCAAGTAAATGTAACATCTTGTTTTCAAGAGTCATTATCAAATTATTTAAAATAAGTATTGCAAATTAAAATGATAATTAAAATTAAAATTGTATTGATATATTTGCATTTCAGTGTATTAAGTTGATTAATTCTGCTTTTTATTTTGACTTTCCATCTTGGTAGCCTCATTTTTTTAAACATTGCCCGACTTCTTTCAAAGTTTACATACACATATATATTCTGACAATGTATTGCACTTAGTTTTGCAGAACAATCCAATATGGCTGAAAGACAGGTTTTTCTAACACTAAAATGCAAATTTTGTAATTATTAAAGAACTAGCAATAAGATGCTTGGAAAATACTTACAGAACTGAGAAAATTTGTGGATGGCTTTAATGGTATACATATTTAATTTTAGACATTTTTCTTAACAAAAACAACAACAAGTAATTATTTTGTGAAAAAGAGCTGAATTTGGTCATATTACTTTTCCCCATTTACCACATTCAATCCTTCTCAGTTGTCTGAGTTTAAACTTTGGCTGACAACATGCACGTATGCAAATCAGGTATTGTTATGTTAATATGCATGTATGCAAATCAGACATTGTTATGCTAGCATCATGTATGCAAATCAGCTATTGTTACACTCTCAGTACAAAGATGTACCTTTTTTTTTATCCAAGGCCAAAAAAAGATGCTACAGACAAAACAACATCATAAAATTAAACATTCATATTTTCAAGGTGAAAAATTGTAGTGGATGATATTTATATATTTTACTGGTGGTAAGTTTGCCTGAAAAGAAATATTAAAAAAAAATAAAATTGTTTACTCTGCTGCAGTTCAACTCTTAAAGCGCAGTGGTCGTCGCGCTGCGCGTGCGTGATTTTTTTGTTGATAAACATACATTTTTGTAAACATAAGTCTTCTCAACTTCAATAGGAGTGAGATGGGAGCAGTCCCCCACTTTGTTAAGGCCTTTGTAAGACTCAACATCATGCAATAGTAAAATAATAAGATCGGAAACGAACTTCAGTGGTGTATTTCTATCTATTAACTCATGTAGAGCTACGAACATTGGGACACTACACTCAGCACATTATGTCGCTGAGTTTACTGCACGCAGACACAGTGGACAAAAAGGTTTGATCGCGCGCGATCACGCTGGTTGTACACAATGCTATGTACAGTACAGTGAAAATACATAACTAAAATGATCAACATTGCCGATATATGTAGACCAGCAACAAGCACAATGCCTAACACAAAATTACACTCAAGACCATGATCGGCAAGCCAGAGCAGGACACGGGAGATGTTGTTGGGAGACCGTCACCACGTTGACGTACACGGATATAGAGAATCCGGTCCCACAACGTACCGGCCCGCTACGACTTGGCCCACAACCAACTGTTGATCACCATGTCTTACTTCTCCTACTATTACGTGGTAAGAAATAGTAAAATGACAGGAAACAATAGACAAAACGAGCGGGTTTTCGCGGCATTTGGCAGGAAATTGCACGGCTACACCGTGCATAGACGTATCGAGAGATCCTGTGCCCCGGTCCTGTGCACGGTCATGGCAGTGATCCAACCGCTAGCTGGTGTAGGCCTACCGGTGCTGGGCAAACTTCGTTGTTGTACCTCCTGATTGCGGGTAGGTCTGAATCCTCTTTCAAGTGAGATAACCCCAACATAACAAGAAGACCTATGAAAGGTACTTCGCTTGACTTGATACCTGTACTCGGAATTCTCGTTTGCACCCCAAACGGGGTAAACTTTGTAGTTGAGTTGGATTCTCCACAGCCGAGTGTAGCGCGCCATATACCCGGTTTGACACGGATGTTCATACAGACCACGGAACGGAACAGATGCAGAGATGCTTCTTGCTGCAGCGGGCATTGCCCTGCGAGCTGTAGATTTCTGTAGTTTGGGTTGTTGTCTTTGTAGTCCTGTCGAGCCTCTTGAAATGAAAGCTCTCGTCCTTGCTAGCGATGTCGAAAACTAGAGCCCGGTCGTTGATAGTCTGTTGGCGTATACATGCGTACATGCGTACGTCTAGCTCTATAGCTCGAGCGATAACAGTAGCCGAGCCCCATTCAACTGATTCAAGAAAATCATGAGCAAATGTGATCTCAATCCAGCGTGCAATTATTGTTCAATATTCAGCAGATATTTAACTTAGATTAATTGACCTTTTATTGCGTGTTACATTTGGTTAGTTGGTATGCTTGTGACAGATCAGCCGCCATTTTAACAAGCGGCAACATCGCAAACATTACAATCAACCCGTAACATGTGCGGCGTTCTTGGATTTGTTTACAACAGAGGGGGACCCCCTCAGGAGGATGCGTAGCGCGATGACCACTGCGCTTTAAAATCTCTCTTATACCATATGTATTGGATGGGCAAATATAGTGGTATGTAAGGATGAGAAAAGGATAAAAGTGCAGATCATATGGCACCATAGACAGTGGAGCAGGACACGTTGACTACTAGGCCTTGACTTACATGAACACTCATGTCGATCTTTGCTGCTTAAGGTAATATGGCCCTTGAAAGTGAAAGACTTAAACTTTCGCTAAAACTTTCCTCAATTAAATTTTCGACCATTCTCTTACCAAAGCAAGAATAAAAATCAGGGGTCACCATGCAAAATTTAGTACTAGAGAGACAAATTATATAAGATTTACCGATATTTCAAATTCAAAATGGCTGCCGTCCCTATGTTAACTCTATAGGGAAAAATTAAGTTTTGAATTTTCGAAAAACTAAGACAGTGGAAACTTTTCTTTCCTCATGAGCTTTAAAATGAGCCCCCACATGTTGTAGATGAGAATAGAATTGATAAAATCTGAAACTCAGAGTTTCTGTCCCAGCACACCTTCAAACCTACGTGTCCTCAGTGTGTGGTTTACGCAACACTAGTTTACATGTCAGTTCTAGCGTATGTAGGGAAAAGAGGCAGGGAAAGTGGTTAATGTGATTATTTAAGTGTTTGCTTTTCAAGTTATTTAAAATTCCGGGAAAGCCATCATTTCAGACATCTCTCTGTTACAGACATCCTTCCATTGAGGACAGACTTTCCCAGCCAACAAGTAAAAATTACAAATTGAACATAATTTCTCTCGTCTCTTAAAGATATATGTCTATAGTGGATGATTTTGCCAATCCTGAATATGTCCTCAGTAGAAAAGTTGCGTAGGATTTTTTTGAGTTTGCCTGTCAGCGATTTTCAGTTTTCTGCTCCTACATACTGTCTTGTTATGCGTGAACTCACAGGTACAGCTATTTCTAGGGCAACACGCTGAGAGCATGGCCAAAAAAAAAAAAGTAATCATTGTTCATCACTCGCAGACATGTCAAGAAATAGCGTATTGGGACACGTACCTCATCGGTCGATTGAATCGCAAAGTCAGCGGGATGATTAAAACGCTGAAGATCCTGTCTTCATCAATTTGAAAATGTGAGATGCACAGTCTCCTCCCGGGCTTCCTGAAGACGCCTTTCATTTTCTCATGTGTACAGATATCTGGGGAATTATTGTGTCTATTGTAATCTGCAGGAATCGAAGATGTATTTTACAAATTGAAAAAACCTGTTTTTGTCACCCCCAACTTCTACTGTATATGTCAGCCAACTAGAGATAATTTCTCCATAACCCTTAATATAAAGCTTGGTGTGAAAACTGCACAATACTGGGACCATTTGCAGCAAGAGTAAAATTTAATATTATCTTAGGGAGTATATTATATGTCTTCAATGTTAAAGGCACCGTTAGACAAGCACTGATCGCTCCCAGATGGAGGATGTAACCAAGTGTTCTTCAGAAGCTCCTACTGGCCGTCTGAGTGCCCACTGGCACGTGCTGCAATATCATCAAAGTGGAAAAAAATTAAATTTTAAACGCAACTATCCCATCCCAACGTCACTGTGCATGAAGTGAACTGTCCTCAATGGCACCTCTGAGATCAGGTCATCTTCCTGATAGGCCGAGCCGAAACTTACTGGCTGAATAAAATTATCCTGACCCTTAGTTGAGAACTCCCTTTCTACTTGTTGTTCCCAAGGGCGTCTTCAATCGCCAGTGTTTTCACTTGAAGTGTAGCTGTCGCCACCATAGAAAACAACTGGGCTGTGTCATGTCTTGGGCAGAGAATGTTCAACTGAATTCACGGCAAGGGAGAAGCTAAACAATGCAACATATCAGCTTGGGCACCCATACCTCAGGCATGCAGACATGTAGTCACAGAAAGTGAAAGTACGAGAGTGCTCACTGTGTTTTTTTGTGTGGTGTATATTGTAGACATACTTTCATGTCCTCCATCAAATGTTCATTTTATTCCCCAAATATTAATCTGCAGAGCTCAACAGTCATTTCTGTCCTGAAAAGAAGTGATAGAAGTTGAATTAATAACGTCTCTAGTTATGCAAAATTGTTCGTCAAAAAGTATAACAGAAAATTTCCAGCTATTTTACACAGTGCACTACAGAGTTGCGCAACGTTCCTTTCAAAATATACCTGGCTGCAATTTAAGTGTAAAATCATTTAGCAAATTCAAAGAAACATTTGATGTTGTATTGCATGAGCAAAGGTTCAGTATTGTCGTGGCGAAGGCTCTCTTTTTTTGTGCAGGCTCCAAAGAATCAAACAAATCAGAGTCTTAAACTTCAAAATTTCATGTTATATGACACAACAAAAACATAGACTGCTCATATGAAAATTTAAAATTTTCCATTTGAGATAAACAAAACAAAGCAAAACTAGTCAAAAAAAAATGGCTTTGGTATTTCTGTTTACATGCTCCCTGCCAGTAGACGTATTTAGCTTTCTAATTGCTTCACTAGTTGAAAAAGCTTGCCAGTCTAAGATAAACATGACAATTACATCGATTCACATAAATTGGTAGTTTGATATACTAGCACGTTTTGGTACAACAGGCCCTCCATACACAAGTGCTAGCCCACAGCCAGTGCTGTTTTACCTGCTGTAGCTATAGCAACCGAGCAACAAGCTTCTCTGCCCCCCAAAAAACATTCCTTGAATGTTTCCAACCGGAAAAAAATCCTGGGTTGTGGCTGCACTTCAGGTGCATAATAAATTATGCCCCTTCGTCAGTGGAGTGCAAATGATGTGTCAACTTAACCCCTCTGGAACGAGTGACCAAAAGAGGTACATCGGCACTGCGCAGGTCATTGACCCTCTGCCTCAGCTGGTCAGGCCCAGAGCATCTGGGAAAATCAATCCAAGTCAACACCCAGGGTCTTCGCCGGCTTTGTATCTATTACTTTATTGACGGCTAGAGTGCCTTGAGTATGATAGAATGCACAGGGAGATGATGAAGTCTGCTGAGGCATCCATCTGGAAAGAACACAGTATGAGATAAACATATTTTATCAGAGTGTTATGCCATGAATGATTTTACAAAGTTGTGAAGACAATACACATTTGAAATTAAAAAATCAAAATGGTTGTACCAGCTCATATAAAATATCTTTATCTATTACATGTGTTTATATAGATATATTCATCTATTACATATGTGTGTGTGTGTGTATATATATATATATATATATATATATATTTAGAGAGAGAGAGAGAGAGAGAGAGACAAGCTTTTGTGTAAACACAAATTTAAACTATATTCAACTTCCCTTTAAAAGTACTTGTACATCGTGTTGCATGAAGAATGAAGTGAAATAACTTACACCCCGTTTATTGCTTTGAAACGAGAATTGATGAAAGTGCTAAAGAACTTGAGTGTTTGAGGGCAGCGCCTTATTTTGACAAATTGTAGGTCAACGTGGTACAACATAGAGCGATATTCCAATGAAGTGACCCTATGGCATTTTGAAAGTTGTGAAAAAAAATTTTTCGTTGGTCCTGCCAATGAAAAGGGAACGTGGCTTTTGCAGCTAGCATAGAAAGGCGTGATTGTTTGCTTAGTCAGGACTCCCGGTCTTTTCTGGTCTTTTCCGGTCTCAAAGAAATTAATCGGCTCATTTGAAGGAAGAGATCTCTATAGAGGCTTCCTTGTCCTCTTGTTATGAATCTGGGTAATTGACACTAACAACGGACCAATGACCAACCAAATCATTCAGCGAATATGCTTATGAAAGAGTCTGTTGGCAAGACAGAGAGAGGAATAGCCAAGCTGTCATTTGTAGGTGCACAGTGACACAGCTATGATTCAATGTCTTTAAGGTAGGTTGTGCCTCGGGGACAGATATTCAGACTCTCAAACTTTCACAATTCTTCTCTGATCTAGAACTTGTGGGGGCTCATTTTGAACTTTGGTGTAACTTTCCACCCTCTTAATTTTTGAAAATCGAAAATTTTATTTTTCTCCAAAGAGTTAACACAGGGATGGTGGCCATTTTGACTTCAAATATCAGTAATCTTTGGTCGTTTGTTTCTCTAGTGCCAAAATTGGCATGGCGGCTCCGATTTTTATTTTTGATTTTGAAAGAGAATGGTTCAAAAATTCCTTGAGGAAAGTTTGAGCGAAAGTTCACTTTTGAGGCGCATACTACCTTAATTTATCATCTTCATGGTGATTCTGTTTTATTTGTCATCTAGAATAACATGATTATGCATTATGGGACAAAAAACCTTGTCAATGAATTTTAGAGTTCCTAACTGACTCTACCAAATTTTTGTATTCAAGTCGAAGACAACTCTTTATGTAAATGCACGTATTGACAGTTGTTTTCATAAAATATTATTTGAGTTCGATCTCTGAAGGATTTCTGTTCAGATGAGAGAAATTGATCTTTTTTCAAAAAAGTACAACTGTATGTTGTAAGAAATTTTGGTCATGCAATTGTAAAGGCTCTGACATGACTGGAATGTATGGACAAAAAGAAACCTGATTTTCTGAGATTGGCTGCCTGGTCAGTGTCCTGGTGACGATAGCATGTATGGATATCGGCCAGAAATACAAAAACAAACTCAAATAGATCAAGAACTCGGCCGCCGTTTGTATGCAAATAATCTTGCTCATTCCGGTGGCATTCCTGGCAGATTGTCAATCCATCGATGCAAAACAAAGTTTTCATATTAATTCAACGTACTTGTCATACTCTCCCAGCACTCTTTGTCTCCCAGTAAAATGGCTTGTTTACGTGTATGTGCACTGATTGTGAGTAGCTGCGTTGGAATGCCGTACTTCCAATTTCAAATTTTCTACTGCCAGATCTCGCATTAACTCCAAATGTTATGTAAGGGATGTTTTGGTCTCTATGGATTGGAAAATTAAGATATATTTGACTGTGCCCTACAGTTGACAGGGTTTCGACCTGGGTTTCGAAGTACTGTAACCATTCGTTTGATTTGAGTGGGTATAAGGGTTTCAGGAAATGTCATGTAAACTAGATATGATCACAAAAAATGCAATTTTTCAAAAATTTTCATAAATGCATATACATTTTATTTTTTACATCAGTTTGTTACAGTCATGTGCAGTATGTAACCCAATTTTATATCAGAAAAGACTCGTGAAATAATAAATGTATAGATAAAACGGAAACATTTATGATGGACTTACAAGTAATGAGGGACTGGGTTTAATATCAGTTTATAGTGTCATGTATCTGTGACTGTAATCCCAAACAACCTCGCAAGCAAATGTCAAATCGTAGACCCTAATTTTGGATGTCTGTAGTTAAATGTGCTATTATTTGCCCAGTCTGTGCTGTGTCCTGTTTTAAGGGCAAAAACGATTTATTTTTTTATAATTGTAACATATAGATACGTGAATACATAATGATCCTTGATTGCCCGATCATGGCGTCTAAAAGCTTGATCAAATTTTATGATAATTATGATCACTTGCCCACCAAGAAAAGTTATGTAGTATGTGCTGTACATTGTGTACAATTTTACTTTATAGTTTATGTCATTTGTGAAAAAATTCCTTGACAGATTTATACTTATAAACACCGTAGTGGTTTTAGTTATCAAGAAGAATGTTTGGGATTTCCACACTGCCAATAAAGCAGTGTACACAAAATTTGAAGTTGTTTTGTGGTCACATGAGTTCCCTGTGCACTATTGACGCAGTTCAGTTTCTCTTCATGAAGGATGTTTTGCACTCATATAATTGATAAATTGGTTAGCTTCGTGCATTTTAAAAGGAAGTTTTGCAGCACTTCCAATAGAAAATGTGGAAGTTGACGCAGAGGCACAGATAAAAACACCTCAAGAAGATGTGTTCCTCTTCCCATTTTGAAATTTTGTTTTCTGGTTTTTGATCAACTTCTTCTTGACGGACTGTTAGGAGTTAAAACTTGTGTTATCTGACCTAGCTCAAACCCCCTCCCCCTTTCGTAACCAAAGTTCTAAAGTGTAAAAATTCAATTACAAAACTATGATTTTAATTTCCCCCAAAGCATAATTAAGTACTGAAACAAGATCTTTGAAATTTAAACAATCGAACAAAGTTTTGAAAAAAACCAACCCAAGTAGATCAAAATGAAATTTGTACAGTGATTTAGTACAACATAAGATTGGTATTTTCCAAGACAGAACATTAGCATTTATAAATTGGATGAATTTTTGCAAAACCCAAATATTTCAAAACAAAATCTGAACGGTGAGCGAGTACAACGTAATTAATATACATGTTTCCAAGACAAAACCATGGCGTGTATAATCTGTGCGAATTTGTGGTGTATGATGAAAATAGAGCTATTTTCCTAACTCTCTAAAAATAATTTGAGTGAGTTTCATTTGTCATGTGTGTTCTTTAACTTATCCATTGCCCTGAAGGGATATGCTTAGTGTCATGCTGTACCACATATAGTCTGGCAGAGACCCTGCGATTCGCGTTCTTCCTTGTTCATGCTGTTGGAACATGCGCGCCCTTCAGAGACGCGACGCGAATCCCAGGGTCTTGACGTTTTTGCAAGTGACCAGTCGGATTTCTGCCTGATCCGGGTACTTTACAGAACTCCACGCATCAAATAATCAAATAAAAAATGACAAGTACCATAGCCAAATAAAATTAAAAATGAAAAATAAAACCATAGTGTATATAGGTTCTCTCCGCCCAGTTAGATACATGTAGGTGTTTCTTTTGAGGTCACTACCCTTATAAATATTCATATACTTGCAAAAACCGACAGTCGCTGTGTCTGGCAGCGCGTAGCCTTCGAATGCAGTCCCATCGTGGGCGCGCACAAAACAAGGCACAGCGACTGTGGAGAGTCTATACCACATAATGTTTACACTGATCTGTCTTTTCCTTCTGCTCTGGCAAAACTTACATATAGGATCATGCTTAAGCCAAAGAATACACGAGTGGAGCAAGTCCTTTCTGTTGTCGTTTATCTGTATTTTTTATGTTTCTGTGAGCAATTGAATCCGTAAAGAAGTGAAAAACATAATCTTTAGATTGAAGTTCAGTCTTTAAACTAGAATGACATCTTTGATGAGAAACACTTCAAACCCCAGCACCTACAGTAGCTTCATGTAATGATGTATATGAGAGAACGATGCAAGTGACCAAAAGTAATCAGATAAAGAAGATCTGCAATTACTTGTGTCGCGCTATATTTATACTTTATTCGTGCATTGTTTTATAATCAATTAAGAATTAGTTTTCGGCAAAAATTTCAAGTTTGTGTTGAATCTTTACAGTAAGAACGTGCCTTGTAGCCTTCATTAGGAAGTTTGACCGTCACGGTCCGTGATGTTTAAACCATAATAATTTGATGGGCTGTTTATTTGAAATTCATGTTCAAGATATCCTCAATTCTCAGGACAGGTTTGTTCGAGTCCAATTGAGGGTGTTATGGGGACATGATAATTCTAGTGAGATTCGAGAATACCCTGTATACTTTGTTAGGGTATACAACTGGTACTGTACTGTAGCTGTTGCATTCTGGTTTGGAAAAGTGGTAAACCGGAGAGCATCAGAACTACATTGATGGGACACAAGACAATTGGACAGTGAAAGTATACAAGGCCATGTCAATTAACATGTGTGGACGTGTTCCAACAGATGGGGATTATCCAAATCAATGGTTATTGGACAACCATAAACACTTCCATCGGAGGGAGCGTACCTTTTAATTAAGTAATATCATGGTCACATTTCAAGGTCTAAAGCCTCGACAATGGGGGATTTTACAACTGCGTCCTTGAGTGAATGCTTTAAATGACAGACCTAGACATGAATGAGGATAAAACATGTTTTGAATCTGAATGAAAACACTGGCACCACTCCAAAATTTCCTCTCCGTCGTCTGAAAATATCATCAACGCAGAAATGAGGAACTGATTTCTTTGTCTTGTTTTTCATTCCAAAATATGATCAGAAACAAAGTGCGCTCAAAATCTGGATGTTTTTTTCTTCTACATATCTCGATTCATGATTTATTAGAGTGTCAAAAAATAGAGGAACATGAGACAATTTTATTCCTTTATTGGTCTCTTGCTCTAAAAGATCTTTATTGTGCACACGTACACATGTCGTGGTTTGAAATGTTAATCCATAACTTTATGATAAGATTTCAAAATTTGCACAAATTTTTTTTGAACTTTTCCTTCAAAGGGCAAATGCAGACTAAGGACATTTTTTCGGACTTAGAAATTTGTATTTTATTTTTGAGTTCTATTTTTCTGGCTGTTAAGTGTGAAATTAAAGTTTTTTGTCTTGTTTCCTAAAAATCTAAAAATTTGAATAAAACCGGGTGTAATCCTTTGAACATCAAAGTAAATTTTCGTCACTTTACCCCAGTCAGTTTTTTTCTATTTTTTGCGAAAACTTTGATAAAAAATCTGTAGCCAATGAAATTTGATCCAAAATTATCAAAAAATTACACAACAATTCATAGTTGGTGAAATGTTGCACGAAAATTTTGATGGGAAAAATTACAGCTTTGAAGGGGTTAATAGCAACCATTTTGAATTTCAGATATCCGTAAATGTTGGATGATTAGCATATCCTATCCCAAAATTTACATGGTAAAACCAGATTTTTATTCTTTTATCATGAAAGACAATTTATTGAAATTTTCCAAAAGGGAAGTGCGAGCAAAATGGCAGAACAACATTCCCTTTCGAGGCTCGAGTTACCTTTATTCATGAAAACCAAACCTTTATCTTTGAATTAGCACCTTTTAGAGTTTTCCAACTGTTGATATTGCTGTGCAATAAAATATTGAAGTACAAGATCAGAATTATGACAATTTGCAGTTTTCTTACTTTCTTAAGAACATATACACAAGTATTTTGGCCCAACAACTTGTGTTTATACCCCATATCACAATTTTTTGACAATCTCATTTCTGTTTGTTAAAACAAACAAGTGAATTTTTAGTATTAAAAAACAAAATTTTGGGAACAACATTCTGTCATATAAGGTGCCAAATATTCTTTTCATCTACCCAATTCTGTCTTTGAAAGTCTCAGGAATGATTAACCAGACATTTTTCTATGTTACAGACTTGATAGATTTGATTGTGTTGTCCTCAAAACTTTGATATACCGTAACCCTGGCTTGTGACCATGTTGATGGAATGCCGAACGAGTACACGTCATTGGGTGGAAGGGGAAAGGTGTGCATGATTGAAAGCACCAGAGAAGCAAGTTCTGACAGGTGTATAAAGGGTATGGGAATGTCATGCCAGTAGTTGCGTGCCAACAAGTTTTGTTTGAAAATATACGACAAAGAAAGTGCACAGACGTACCCAGAACTACTGGTGTACTGTAGGTATAGGCTTATCAAGGTTTCCTATGTGAGTGTGGTGCTTTGTTTTGGATGTGCAAAAAAAAAAAAAAAACCAAAAAACAAAAAAACTGGTTTTATCAAGGGAGAGAGTGTATTGACGGTGTAACTGAGAAGAATTAGAGCGTCTGTCAAAAGTCGTTCAGACATATTCTAATCACACTGTTTTTACACTGAAGCTCATTGCGTAGCAATCCATCTGCAAGGGTCGTCTCAAACCTCTGTCAAGAGAATCTCCATGTTTTTGGTATGTTCATTTTAAGCCAGACAGTTGACAAACCAACAGGCTGTTCATACAGTTAGCTTAGGTAATTTCCATATAAAGTTTGCTTTCCCGTGAAGGGGCATATACTTACTCCCTCCCATACCCTCCCATCCCCTCCCGTATCCAGCTGCCTATCACTTACAGATTACCACCTATTTAACATTTTTTTTAAAACTCTATATCTATGAAGACACCTGTTGCCATATATTTCCGTAGGCGTGCAATATGAAAACTTGAGCTTTGTAAATTTCAATATCAAGTTACTGCTGCTCGTGACACAGTATCTTAAGAGCATTATTATTTCCACGGAAATTGTGCGTGGGGAAAATAATCCAAGGAAGCACAGAGTTGTTATAGACATGGAAAAGCAGACAGGATAAAGCAATATAACGGTATAACCTGGGGAATTTCGATACGCTGGGATTATTGAATATTCATGAGATGGGAAATGGGCGTGTGTAAATGTTGCATAATTACACATACAATCCTTAATATTCCACTGTTATAATAATTGTGGGACCATAAAGATTTAATAGATAACTGTTAAACTGACAGATACAATTAATATTTTCACTTTTTATATTGTTCTGTACTGTTCTTATTCCTGTGATATGTACATGTACAGTTGTACAAGCCGAGCAATGGCTGCAAAATGATTGCTCCAACGACACTGAGAAAATATGTGAACATGTAAAGTGTCCTCTTATAGGTCAATCTTTAAGGTTTTCCATATAGTGAAGATATATAGCATTCTGTGATTGGTTGATTCAAAAATCATCCACCACTTTGCTAATTATCATAAAAGGCACATATAAAATAAGGTAAATGGGGACAATGATTGAGGATTCATGTACCAACACTGTGTGTTTCTTGGACTTTCAAAGATGTCATTTCATTTTGACAGACAAAACGTCTCTAAAAATTGTACAGAAAAGTAAAAATTTTGTTCAGCAATTACCGCAAAGCAAAATATTAAATATGACTTCATTTTACACAAGTTCTCATGACAACATTGTCATTGCGTGGTGAGCTTTGAATAGAATTATATGGCCACATTTAAATGCCACTTTTATTGTGACCGGGAAAAGTCTTAATCAATTCTCTATATGTTCAGTATCGCTGCCCATCGTTTTTTAGTCGTCCAAATCCGCCATACACCAAAAAAGTTAAAGAGATAATTACACGTAAGTTGTCACTGTCTGATAGCAATGTTACCTTTTATTTCACCAGTAGTTACTTATGATGAGTTAATCAAGGATTTGTATCTATTTCTGTATAGCAATGAATGCTATAGGGCAGTGAGGGCGCTTTATGCAATGTTGAACTCAGTCGCGTGCATGCTACAGCCAATAACTGAATAAAATGATAACTTAAACTCAGTTGTGAACATTTGTCGTCCACATTAATTCAGAAGAATCTGTTAAAAAGAGACACTCGAAGCCACTTGTAAAGTTTTGTATAATGATGTTTGACATGAGCAAAAATTCACAAACCTGCAGATCAAACACATATACATAGATACATATACCCAGTACGGAGGCACTGTTGGGTAGGGTAGTGGTTAAGGTACTGAACTCACTATTGGAGGATGGTGAGTTCGAGACCAAGTAAGTCCAGAGTGACAGACTCATTAACCGTGGACTGTGAGTTCTAGATTCACGTACACTGTATGGTGTTCTGCCCTTGAGCACGGCACTTTACTCATTGCTCCATTGGGTAATGGGTAGTCGGTTTCTCTTCTTGTAAATGGGCATTCGCCTTTTGGATGATTGAATTAATAATAAAGAAGGAAAAAAAAAATAAGTATCGGCTTTCTCGGGTTCTCAATGAGCAAGGAGTTGCAATACACAGCTGTCTTCATAGTTTCTGAAAAAAAATGTCCTTATTAAGAAAAAAAATGTGCAAGCTCATGATCTTCAAGACAAGACTGTAAGGGCTTAAAAACTGCAAGGTGGATTTTTTGATCAAGGATGTTGAGATGACCCCTTACCTGACTTTGTCCTACATTCTGTGTCTGCACACGAACAAGGAGTACAGCAAACTCGGGGCGAAAACAAACATACAGCCGTGTGTTGCCTGAGATATATGAGATCAGTGTGCAATTAGCATATGTGCAGATCCATGGCACAACAGACATCTAGTGTTCAAGAAAAAAAAATATCCTCTGCAAAATCTAATGTTCAAGAAAAACTACTCTGTTTAAACTTTTATGAAAGGATGTGAAAGAAGCCATACAACTCGGCAGTGTGGAGTGAAAAAACTCAATACGGCATGCCTTTAAGAAAATTGAATATATCTGTTGTACCAGCTTTAATATGACAAAGTGTCTTGGTTGCCAGGTAACAGCCTAGGAAATCTACGTTAGAAGGAAATATTGGCAAAAATTGAATGCATGAACAGGTATTGATTTTTTTCCATGTTTGTTTCCTGTGACCAAACACATTCTAACCGCACATGTTCACAAAGGGTCATGTCTGTTTCAAAGCAGAGAAAAATTTGGTGTCTTTTGAGGAGGTGGGGCCTATTTTTTGTTCACGTTTAATAGCTGACAATCTAGTATAAGGCGTCTCGGGGTCATTTGCAATCAGGGGTTTCCGTTCAGACTTGCTGTCTTCAACAATCAAATGGAATCCTGTCTCTGCATGTTTTGTTTTCATGTTGAAAGTTTTGAAGCTGTAAACAAATACCATTCCAAAAAAGTAGTCATTCTTTAAATTGTCAAAAAGCAAACAGCAAACACAAACATGTAAACGGACAAACAATCGTACTAAAGCATTATTTAACAGGCATGTTGCTTTCATTATCAGAAAAAAGACCCACTTTTACAAACATCTACGATTTCTTGCAATGCTGAGCAGCTGCCTCCAATAGGCATGATAAGATCAACAAAGCTAGGGAGCCTTCATAAGTTTTGCCTTCCTAAGGGAACTTGTTTTTCTCAGTCTGTGTCATATAATGATCCATAATTTTGCATAATTGATCGTTATCTAACATCATGTTTAATTTCAGTCTGGGTCTAACATGAAATGTGTATATATCGTAGAATTCACTACAAATACTACAGTCTTTTTTCACAGGCAATCAGAATTACACCTGGACAACGTATTAAAATATCTATTTGTAAAATCATCAAATTTTGTGGAAATGTGATAGTCTGAATTGGGATGTTTGTTATGAAATCAGCAATAGCTTTTGCCAAATCAAGAGAAACAAATATTTTTTATCAAATTTGAGATATGGTCAGAGATATCTTCTATAGCACGGATTAGAAATCTATATAGGATATTGAGCACAGATAGCTAAAATGTATACTGCTTTTTAAACATTTTCGTCTTGTCCTACTTGAACCAATATGACATATGGAAATCTATACAAGAGCCTGTCATACTTCCACCCATCGTATTCATATTTCAAGAAAGATTACGCTATTGTACAAGTACATGGACCCAGACCAAAAAACATTTTACGAATATATTAATTATAAAAATCATCGGTGCCTTGATAAATTTTTCATGCAAAATCAAAACAACAGAGGCAGTTTAAAGCCTATCTTCTGCACCGAGTGTCATCTGGTTTCCATCGATTTTAGAAAAATCTGAAGTCTGAGTGAGCACGTTCGATTTCATGATCGATACATTTGATAGATAGAAGTTGGTGTGGTACAACTATTATATTGATGATCATGCTGCTTTCTCATGCAACTTCCTAAGAATTCATTGAAAATGTAGACCAGCTCTCCCTCTATAGTGAACTGGCAAAACACTCCTGCATAAGGTATTTTTACTTCGAAACATTCCATTGTCTGGGAATGTTCTGGCTTTTTGCATCATAATGTTTACTTTGCCGTAGTTATTGATTCATTCAGGGGGTACGATTAAACAAGGGCAGTTTTCTCAACTCGCCTTCGGGCTTATTTTGGGAATAACTGAAATTGATATCTATTTATTCACAGAGCTGTAAACATGTCTTTGATAATATAGGATGGGGTTAGTGTTCTCTCTGGAAATTTGCATGACAATGAAAGTACTTGTTATGTTAATGATTTCTTTTGTCTTCACCTAGGCTGTAATGGCGGGGAGGGGTGGGGGTGGGGGGCTGGGGGAGAGACACTGTACTATATCTTAGTCATACAAGGGTCTTCTTCATCTTGTTCTAGTTTTCAAATTGTCTACAGCACTGCCCCGTATGCTGCCTGCTTACATATGTTGTTGTATGTCTTTGTTATTAATGCAGAAGATATACTCAGCTATTGTTATGCAAATTTCCACCTAAAAACTTCCACCAACCAGTGGTGGATATAAACAACCAATCACAAGGTAGTCACATGACTGCCATCTTGAAAATCCCAGGGTACCTTGAAATGTGTTTACTACACATATCTTCAACATGTCATGACTCAGATCTGAACTCTTAAATATAACGGGGAAACATCGAAAACAGGGAAGTACAGTAGACTGTGATAGTGAAAAGTTTGAAGTTGATAAAAATAAGATAATCATTATTTTTCATTATTATAGATGTTAAGACTTTGGCAATAAAATTTTTTTGAAATCTTACAATGTATTTACATTAAAAATGAGATAACTGTTGTTCATAGCAGTAAAGTTACGGATGTTGGCAACATAAAATTGTTAAAAATAACAATTCTTTGAAATCTTTCAATGTATTGATATCAAAGCACACAAAGAAGTTTTTGGGGTTTTTGAAATTCAAAAAGGCACTCTGAAAAGAGTTCTATCAAATATCAGGGAGGTAAGGCAGAAGTTACGTCTAGACAGCATTCTGAATTGAAATAGCTTTTCCAACCAGATGTGACTTTTAAGAAAATTACCTGCCTTCCAAGCGGAATCAACCTCAAATAAGATGCGATGTTTTGTTGGTTTCTTTTTGATTGCCGCGGCGACAACAAAAGAGACAAGAAAATTGGAATAAAGGTCATGATGGCCTCCATAGAACAGAAAAAAAAGAGAGGAAAAATCTGGGTAGTTTATCGACCGCATGCAGCGCCCCAGCAAAATATCTTGTATGCCATTATGTGGATTCAGTTTTCATGTTCTTTTGAAAATCAGCAGAATGATATCCTTTAAGTTAAGGTACAATAGATACTGGTACAACACCTGACTCACAGGCACTGCATTCAGACGTTGAAATCCTGTGTTTGAAATTTTTTCACTTTGCTATGTATGTCAAGCATGCCAAAGACACAAAATATCTCCGAGACATTTCAGGTGTTCATAGTATATCTTAACACACATACTCCGTTCCCCGTGGACAAGCAATCAGTGCTTGTCACATTTTTTTTTGCAACATGATTGAAGCACAGACTCTTTTCACCGCAAGCAATTCAGTTGAGAAGTTGCGCTGAAGCTGTAGATCTGCCGGACTCTCTCTTTTAGACTGAGCCCCCTCTGTTCATGCATACGCTAGTGTTACTCACAGTTAAATAATAAAATTGCATCCATTCCTTGGGGAAATAGTAAATTAAATTTCACCCATAGTAGTGTTTATGCTTAACCCTTTCACCAGCATGGTTTGACCCGATCTAAATTGTTTTCTGTGGCAAAGATGGACCTCTCCACAAAGAGATAGGGGTGAAATTGACCAAAGCTGTGCTGCATTAAACTTAACAAAAGTTTGCATGGGTGTCAGAATAGAATATGGTGTTACTGTTACAACGCTATGCAAACAGTTCGTTATTCATGTACAGAATTGTGGACTAGACCGCTGAAATAATCAATTTCAGGACTGAAAACGGTAAATTACCACACTTGCATACAAAACTTAAAGGCCTGTATCGGTGTCAGATTGTCTTGCAAGGAAATTTACTTACAAGATTACAATTTCAATTGATAACAAAACACTATGACACTCCATAATCGTTTATATTACAGACTAGAACAAACTTGATCCTGGGGATCAAGTCCGTGGCCTTTAAGTAATTTTTCTACCGCTCTTTGTCAAGAGAAGGAATTGTAAAAATTTGTTATTTCCAGATCTTGTACTTAAAATATCTGTTTCATCAAACGATGACATAACAATGATGTTCACCTCTTTTTGTTTCAGACAATGAAGAAGAAGTATTTTGTTCTTCGCTCTCAGACAAAGTCTGGTCCAGCTCGATTGGAGTATTATGACAATGAGAAAAAGTTTCGCACGAATTGCGCCCCTAAGAGGTGCATCGTTCTCAGTACCTGTTTCAATATCAACAAAAAGACAGACTCTAAACAGAAGTACACGGTGGCGCTGTACACCAGAGATGAGTGCTTCTCTGTCCTGGCGGAGTCCGACGAAGAGCAAGAGAAGTGGCTTATGGCCATGCTGAAGTTACACCAGTCGGGATCTAGGGAGGGATTGCCGCTTCAGCCAGCATTCGGTAGGTGTCAGCTAGTTGAAGCTCGATAGCTCCTTCATGAACGATTAGGGTAATTTTCATAATTTTCATCGTATTCACGGTTGCATACAGTACAAGTTGTCAGACTGTCTGTAACACTAATGAACACTGTATAGTGCGCTGATGATCATGCTCGGTGAATTCCTCTTATGAGTTATTTTAGCCGACATAACTTGAGATCTGCACTAGAAGTATATATATGTGTGTGAGTGCGTGTGTATGTGTTTAAGTCTATGTGTACATGTATATTGTGTATATATGCATGTCTATGTACAATATCTAATTATATAGTATAGTATTTATATAAATGTATATACATATGAATGTATAAAACTTAACACAATATATATATATATATATATATATATATATATATATATATAATATTATATTAGGGGACTGAAGGGTTCTGTGTATGTGGTAGTTGCAATGTTTCCAATATAGTTCATATTCCAATGATCTGATATTGTCTTGTCAGCTTTGGTAGCTCAGCATTGTATGTTTTTGAAGTTGTCTGTAATGGATTACTTTCAGAATATTGAAATGTATCATGTCATCCTACTACGGAAGTCAATTCTTTCCATTTTTAGCGTTTTCTTAAAAGATTTTCCTCGATGGAGAGGCGGCCTGACGTGAGAGCCCTTGTTTGTTTCACTTGTTTGTTTGATTGCCCTGAAGTGATCGGAGGCAAATCGTTGAAAGGTTGACATGCGTCTCGGATAAGTAATTCTGACAATATGTGAAGCTGCCAGGCATATGCTCAGAGTTGATAGCTGTCTGCAAGTTGAGAAGATTAAAACTAGATCAACTGTATTTTTTTCCTGCTTGTCCGTGCATCTTGACTGAATGGAAACCTAATAAAACGATTTAATCAGAGTCTGAAGAATTAAACAACCCCATAAAACGGATTTTGAAAGGAACCAGAGAGAATCTTTTGCCTTGTATTTGCTATGTGCAAAATTTTTGATTCAGAGAAAAACAACATTTTACATTGCAAACAGAAGAGAAACGCTCAGAGAACAGGCCCCTGAATAGGCATAGTGAAAAGTGTCTATAAATGATTGACATCAGTCTTTGAGAAAGCATACAATATACTCAACACAGGGCATGCAATATTGTCCGACATTCATAACAAGGTTGGCACGTTGACAAGGAATATATGGTTCTCTCCAAAGCAAGTGAGAAATTTCACATTTTTTGTGCTATCCATGGGAGAGTATTAAACGCATACAATGAAAATTATTGTTTGTGAGTACCTTCTCAAGCATGTTGGATTGCGTCCAAGAATAACCTTTTTATTTTGTGCGCACTGCTGTAAGCCGTCTAGCTTAGCATCGCTGCCATGACTTAATTTTATTTTCAAATTAAAAAAATGATGTTTTTGCAATCGTTTTGGTTGACAAGGGAAGTCTACGTTTGTTCTCAAGTGTCTGATACAAATTCCTTGTCTTGAGGGCATCAGTGTCTTAGCTCCCAGAATGCACTGCTTCTGAGAAACCCTTGGGAAGTGTGTCAGATTAGCCCAGTATCGCATAGAATCTCCGTTCAACATCTCACACTCTCAAACAAAAAAAAAGCGGGTCACTTCAACATCTTGTTGTTTGTCAGATCTCAGCAAGGTTCATTGTATGGTCCAGGGGCTTGTTCTCATAAGCAATTATACTTGACACAAATACCGCTAGGTCAGTATTTTTCTTTTGAATGAAAGGTAAAAGCAACGTCATACACATAGAAATGTCTAGGTAACCATCTTTTTTGTGATGAAACTAATCAAAGTGGTCACAAGGACCATGAAACTCTTTGACCCCCTTTTGCCACCATGGTTTAACCCAAACTCATTGTTGTCAGTAGTGAATGTTGACCAGTATACAGGAAATTAGGGTGAACAGTTTAAAACACATCCAGAAGTGCCCAAAGTGCATCGCTAGGTCAAGGTTTTACAGCAAAACTGGTCAAAGACATTCGGCCATGTTGCTGCCAATAGTGTTTATAGCAATAAGGTACAAGAAGATGAGAAATTGCTAATGGTTTTGATGTTGCTCAGTGCCTGCAAAGCAGGATACTCAACAAGTGGTAACCGGGTTAAAGTTGTCCACAATTTGTACAAGTTCAACATTTCCTTCAATGAATGCATGCATATTTTCCATTGTACTCGTAACCTTTATAGATTTGATGAGAAAGCTTGTACCTCTCGCCATGAAGTCCTACTTCTCGTGAGAGGTTAACATTTTTGTGTATGTTTGATAATGTGCCGTCAACTGGTTCATACCAGTTCGTTTTACGTGTAATATGCAGGTACATTATTATGATTTATAGATTACACTGTTTATGTGTACACTTGGGTATGGATTGATAGTGATAGCCTATAAGCATCCAGCCCTCCCCCCTACCCCCTCTGTCTTCATGAATATGCTGAACACGGCAACTGAAAACAATCCCACTGCTCAGCGATTTGAAATATGCGGAATACAGGACTGTTACGAGATCAAACAGATCGACAATACACATATTAATAGAGGTCTGAATTCTTACGGTTGTCTGCAGAAGAACTGCTTGAAATCACTGATGAAATTAGGTTTGATTTCGTTTGCACAACCATTGAGTGAAAATTTCTGTATTTTGTAGTAGAGTTTGGTATTTTCAGCTAAGAACAGATTTAAACTTTTTTTGCTCTAATATATTTATATCGGTGAGTGCTCAAAAGGGTGTAACAAATCTAGTAACTCGCAAATGAAAATAACAGGAGTCTTTAAGACTTGTGGATGGTTTAACATTCAATGGCTGTGAGTGTACATGTAACTGTAAATTTGATTTGCCAGTTGTGATCAGGACATGGACCTCCTTAAGATGCCTAACCGACACACAATTCAAGATGTAATCATCGACTGAAATGATCATGAGCAAAAAATGACCGATCATAAAGTTACAGAGTATGTTTCATGAGTCAGAATTGTTGCAATGATCAGTTGGTTTGTTAGATGCAGTTATGCCATGCTGTATTTGCGCACACTTACACTTGTCTGTATACAAGAAAATTAACTCAGATTCATAATTGTCACCTGTCTTCATACTCTCTCAGTCTACATGAGTCTGTGTCTACATGGCTCTTGGCTCTGTCTTTCTATCACAGGCTTCATTCCCTCTCTCTGTCTCTCTCTGTCTCTCTGTCTCTCTCTCTCTCTCTCTTTGAGGCACTCTCTCTTGCTCACTATAAACTTTTGCTCTCTTTTTCTCTTGCATTCACACACACCATAGCTCTCACCCTCCCTCGATGCATGTATATTGATCCTATAGTCCACATTTTGAAATGAAGAAGTTCACAGACTCATTAGAGCCATCATAATTCTTTGAAGTGTGTGTTTGTCAGTGTTAACGACAGGGCCAAAAGAGTGCTTATTTTGAAACTCAAAGCTTATCAATCAGATGAAAGACCAGCAAGAAGAGAGCAAAGGTGTCTTGAAATCAGTCATGTGATCAGACATGAAAACATAACGCCATTTAAACCGTCTGATAAGGATCTGACCAATGTTGTTTGCTGAAGTTTACAGTTTTTATCGCTAAAAAACTGCTGAAATACAATCCCCTCCTGTATTGCGATGTTTTGTCGCCAGGGTAGTTTGCGTCTAGACAAAAATACACAGCTTGCTGAGTGGAATTGCTGATGCTGCTGCAGGCAATACATTTTTTCCTGTGAGCTGAGCACACTGCCTCAGTCCCTATTGGTTTATCGCTCATACTATGTCGAGTTTTTTCTCTTTCTTTTGTGGGTAAAACTATGTTGTTTGTCTGAAAGAGTGGCCACTACCCAGTGTTTCATAGTTCTCACATACCATTGAGTTGACGCAGAGTACAAACCCTGGGTGCTTCGCTTCGCTTCTCTTTTATTTAATATTTGCCCCAGCTTTTTCTTTATACAGCCTTGTAGACCGTAATGATGCAGTCTGATCTATGAAACTTCACATTGAACTCCAAAAGAGAAAAGTGCATATACACATACCTATATCTTTTGTATATTTTTGTTTGCTTTTACAATCAATGAGATATATTATCTCTTTCCGTTCCATGATGGCGCTGTCATCGCCACTAAGAATCAGTGAGTTGGTTCTCGCAAGTGACATTTATTGTCTATCTGCAGGGGTGGGTTTTATTGAATAGTAGTCTCCTGTAAAACCCATTCACCACCATGGTTTGATCCAAACGCATTGTTATCTATGTCGATCGTGGATCTGTTCACTTGGAATTGGGGGTGCATAGGTTAAAATCTTTGCTCTTATAAAGGAAAGAAACTTTTGAAACAGTACCTTCACAGGTGGCGTTTTATCCCTCGGTACATTTCAGGGATGAGATAATGTCATACATTCTTTGTAATGACGTCACTTTTGTTCTCAATATTTATCTGTTGAAGAGGCAAAAGCCTGATATTGAAGTGAGAATACCACCATAACTAATGTTTGTCAATTTACTGAAAACGTAAAGAAGCGAAAAAAACGACACGGCAGAACTTTATCGTTCAGAGTCCTAACAGTTTCATCTATCAGCAAGATTAATAATCTTTAGTAAAAAAAGAACAATTAATGTTTACAGTGTGTATATGTACTGCAAGTATTATAGCAAAAACCCCTGAAGCTAAAAGTTTGAGGTAAAATAGCTGTCTGGCGAACACAATATCAATAGCTGTCTGGCGAACCACAATATCAATGTGCTATATAAAGTATGGCGTAGTGCACAGGTGGAATAAAGTAAAGGTGCTTTTGACCGCATTAACTGCAAAATAGTTTCAATGAACACGTACTGTGATATTTGCTTCCCAATTGTACAATAAAGTCATATCATTAGCTTCGTGTGTAATGTGCCAGCTCATGTGAAAAGGAAAACAATCAACCCTCATCTCTCTATTACAATAATATTTCATGCTTATTTTTGGTCTATTTTTGTTTCCTTTGTACCACCATAACCTTTTTTTTGATGGATAATATTTCCGTTACATTGTGACTCATTTCCGTTTCATTTGTCATTTCTGGCTTTATTTTTAGCAACCTGCAATGAATACGTATTTACGTTAATGCGTCTGCTGTGTATTTATGACTGGATCTGCTTTTGAAATTTCTGACATATTGCCGTCGCAAAGTCAACAAACAAGTTGCAGTTACTGGAAAGTACTAGTGACTGTCTGTATCTGGAGAAGCTATTTTTGGAAAAAAAATTAGTAGAACATTTCATGAAGTCTATGGTGTATCAAAATGATGCTGTTCTTCAGCCACTTTGCCTACAAATCCATTTTATTTTCAGAGATTTGATTTGACGTTAACTTGTAAAGAGAAGCAGGAATGGAAAAAATTGAAAAAAGAAATTGAAAAAAAGTATGAGTTTATGTAATTAATATCAAATAAATTTATAAATATATAAGGATATAGATAAGTAAGAAATAAATTAATAAACATACAAATACATATATTTTGTAGACATACTTGCATACATCATGTATTCATGAACATAGATACATAAATAGATATATGAATAATAACACAAATTACTTCAAGTAAAAGTAAATAATATGCCCATAAATACAAAATAAATGAAATAAATAAATAGATAAATAATATCTGGCCATTAAATAGATATGTAGATATGTATATAGATGCACACACACACACACACACTCATACATGCATACATACATATATACATACATACATACATAAATAGATACATACATAGATATATACATACATACATACATACATACATACATACATACATACATACATGCATACAAATGCACCACAAAAAAATAAATAAAATATGTAAATGCTATTTAAAATTACAATTTGTCAAAGTATAAAACATTGGGCACTTTCATGAAGGTTAATGGAGTACAGAGTGTCATCGCTTTTCTGTTAAAATTGTTAAACTTTAAAAGAGCAGTGAAGTGTGAGACATAACCGATGTCGAGTAGATACTTGACATTTCTTCCTCAAACTGAAAGGAAATTAAAGTCGTGACAGACTCCAAACGAGATAATCGACCATGGAGTCAATAGTTGTGTGTTGTACAGTATTTATCACAAAATTAAATTTTAGTAAGCATATGTTACAGTTAGTCTTGTAAAGTTTTTTTTCTATACTCATGTTCAGTGCATGTAAATACATCATTATGGACAAAAGGAGTAAAAACATGTCAGGCTGCAGTCCAATATCTCCACTGTATTCAACCCCTCTCCGTCTATCTGTTTCTCCCATTTCATGGATCAACCAGATGAGTTTTTAAGTAACACCAGGATTTTCCGAAAGTTTGATAGTATGTATACCAGTAATAATGCAGTCAACTGCACAGCCAAGTTCTCATACCAATCCCAGATACCACAGTGTCAAATTCTCGGAAGTGTTTATGCCTTGAAATTCCAGGAAAATGGTGGACCAAGGCATGCATGCAGTTTCAAAGGGGCCATCTCAACAATGCACCACCCATTTTACAGTCAGTGGGCTAAAGATATCGGGTTTGCTTCCATTTGCAATGATACCAGCGCAAGCGGTGTTGAAAAAGAAATGAATTATGTGGTGTTCAGTCTGAGGTACATGAATATGCGCCATTGGTAATGACTTATCATATCTGGATGAGCACGCTGAAACTACTGTCTACTCATTAAACACACTTTGCATACTAAGCTGTCGTGCCTTTAACATCTGGTGGTCACGAATGCTGTATTTAAAACTAACAGCGTACATGTTTTTTGTTTTTCAAAAACAATTTCACAGATTATGAGATGTATCATCAGCATCGAGTGAGGCAATAACAAGCGTGACGCAACAATGGATAAATACCTTGTTTACATATCATATTAAAATGCCATTTCTGAACCCCAAAAAAATCTCATTACTTACAATTGTTATACATACTAGGGATCACTTCTCCAACAGATATGCATACATTATGCCCAGAGAGTGTACATTTTTCAAAGGCATGTTTTGTATGTGTGTGGCTTCACTAACTCAATGCTTGTGAGGCATTTTAGCACCAGATTTTAGTATAGCCTTGCTTATTAGTCCCCACGGACACTGTCCGGAGGAACTTATAGGTTTGGTCATGTCCGTGCGTGCGTCCGTGCGTGCGTCCGTGCGTGCGTGCGTGTGTGCGTGCGTCCGTCCGTTCACGCAGATATCTCAGAGATGCAAGAAGCGATTTCATTCAAACTTGGTACAAGGATTACTACATATGTCATACAGATGCACGTCGATTTGTTTTGTGATACGATCCAATATGGCCGCCAGACGGCCATTTTATTACGATTTTTTCATGTACAGAGCCATAACTCAGACATGATTCAACCGATTTTATTCAACGTTGGTACAAGGACATTGACCAATGTCATAGATATGCACGTCGATTTGTTTTGTGATACGATCCAATATGGCCGCCAGGCGGCCATTTTATTACGATTTTTTCATGTACAGAGCCATAACTCAGACATGTTTCAACCGATTTTATTCAAACTTGCTACAAGGACATTGACCAATGTCATAGATATGCACGTCAATTTGTTTTGTGATACGATCCAATATGGCCTCCAGGTGGCCATTTTATTACGATTTTTTCATGTACAGAGCCATAACTCAGACATGTTTCAGCCGATTTTATTCAAAGTTGGTACAAGGACAATGACCAATGTCATAGATATGCACGTCAATTTGTTTTGTGATACGATCCAATATGGCCGCCAGACGGCCATTTTATTACAATTTTTTCATATACAGAGCCATAATTCAGACATGTTTTAACCGATTTTATTCAAAGTGGTACAAGGACATTGACCAATGTCATAGATATGCACGACAATTTGTTTTGTGATACGATCCAATATGGCTGCTGTGTGGCCATTTTATTACAATTTGTTCATATACAGAGCCATAACTCAGACATGTTTCAACCGATTTTATTCAAAGTTGGTACAAGGACTTTGACCTATGTCATAGATATATACGTCAATTTGTTATGTGATACGATCCAATATGGCCGCTAGGCAGCCATTTTATTACGATGTTTTCATGTACAGAGCCATAACTCAGATATGTTTCAACCGATTTTATTCAAAGTTGGTACAAGGAGATTGACTAATGCAGTGTTCTCCCTAGGCCGTTTAACAGGATCGGCCCCGATCCTTTATTTTTTTCGCCCGATCCTTTATTTTTTCGCCCGATCCTTTATTTTTCATGCCGACCCTGTTTCACGTCCGCTGATTCTCTTTAAATGTGGCTGAAGACCTATTGTTTCTCGGCGGCGATTTTGTCACTTTTATTTCAGCAAGCGTATCAAGTGTGAAACGGTTCTAATGTGGCGATAACATGACGTGCCAGATGATTAAAAGGTTTATTCCATCGCCAAAATGTGTGAAATGGTTAGACTTTTCTCCTTTCATGTCGATGCTTTAGGTGTTTTACACACAATGAGGCACTGAGGCAGGGTTATCGGGTGCAAAGCACCCAAAGTCGCGCTTGTCCGCTTGTCTGTGAGGAGAATAAATAGGCCGGCCGTATTGCAAATGAACATCGGCTAAGACAGATGAAACTTAAATTCAAAAAGCATGAAATGTGTTACGCTGCCGATCGTACAGATAACGGCCATTTTATACAACGGACATGGAGTATACTCAACGAAAGGCTCGGTGTTGCATCTTTGCCAGCGGGCACTCAGTCAAAGCATGGAGGTAGTTCGATGGTCAAAGCATCTATATACTATAGGCAACTGGTTGAACTGCCGTTGCCACCAATGTCTTGCACTGGTAAGAATCTGAAGGTCAGGAAAAGTGATTTCGATCAGAAGTGGCTGAAATCATACGATTGATTGAGACAAAAATCAGATGCAAAAATGTATGGCACTGCCGCGTGTTCAGATCGTGTCCCCGAGTCAGCCATTTCGAGATCTGTGTAGCAGTACGTCAACATGACGTTGAAGCCATGTGTGTCACCTCGTGTCACGCATTCGTAACTTGCATGGATTTGTTCGATTGACTTTATGAAACAGTTGCACTGGATCCAGTTTCAGAACCCATGACCCGTTTTACAATATTCAAGGCACCATGAAATGAAATAAAAAGGAACTACATGAGCTAAAATAATCATTCGTGTGATCACCTGCACCTGAATACAGCAGCTATGTACGTACGGTTAGGGTATACAGTATAGGTTCAAAGGTCGCGTGTGTTCAAGTGTGTTCCACACAATGCATGGCCGCAGCCGACGCTACGCAGTTGTCAAAGTTTCGTACGTTTGTCGAAGTAGAAGTCGATGCAATTTCAAATCTTGTTCTTGAAAATACCTGTTATCAATATTTCGGGCTTCTCTTTATTATGAATTGAGTTTTAAAGTCAACATATTTCTCTGCAGGCATGTTCCTCTGACTCTGAATTGTAAGTGCAATATTCAGTCACGGTCCCCGGGACCGTGATTCAGTCCCCTATGAACTTGTCCGTGTAACCGTTTTGCCATGGACGTTTAAAAAAGACGTCCATGGTTTTAGCATAGCAATCTGGCTAGTAGAGACAAACATGTACCGGTAGTAACAGAGGATCACATAAAACGTCTGATTTTGAATGTTAATCTAGAAAGAACTGGAAGACTTTGAATGAAAATATGGATGTAATATATGAAATGCTTAAAGTGTATGAAAGATCTTACTTTACCTATTGTGGGATTTTTTCTGATGCTATGGAGTGACTTTTGTATTGTATAATTAACATACAATTTACATAGTTATTGTTATGCAAATTAGCCAATCCAGTTTCAGAAATTTCTGGGGAGAACACTGGACTAATGTCATACATATGCATGTCAATTTGTTATGTGATACGATCCAATATGGCTGCCTTGCGGCCATTTTGTTACGATTTTTCATGTACAGAGCCATAATACTCTCAGGCATATCTCAACCGATTTTATTCAAAGTTGGTACAAGGACATTAACCTATGTCATACATATGTATGTCAATTTGTTTCATGATATGATCCAATATGGCTGCATGGCAGCCATTTTGTTACAATTGTTTCCTGTCCTTAGCCAAAACTTGGGCATGTCTCAAATATGGTACCAGTGATAATCTGTCAAGTGTTAGAATTGTATGCAAAATGTTTTGCAACATCCTGTTGATTAATTCCTAGTTGACTCATTTTCTGAACTTTAGGATGGTGGCCTACATTGGTTTTATGTTTTCATCACCATGGAACTCATTCTTGGCCATTGAGCGCCATCTGTATCAAAGTATTTTTATCACAGACCTAATTAATGAAGAGGACTCTATCCTCTCTGAGGACATGTAATCAAAGTACCCATTAACAAGTGGGGACTGTGTCATCAACGATGACTTGTTGTCAATAGGATGGGTGAATCCATCTACAGGTATACAGGGGTGAAAGGGGTTGTGATAGCATTCAGGGGTTTCCTCAGATAAAATGAGAACTTAAAATAAATGTAAAAATACAGTAATAACAACAGCAATGAAAATAAAGTCTAAAGAGAAAGCTATGGATGTAAAATTAGAAAGATCTTGTTCCAGCTCCGATGAAAAAGTGGCTTGCAAAAAGTGATGTCATTGCCCAAATATAGTGAGTATTGTATGGTATTTTTATGTATGGGGATTGCCAAATTTAATGTTTATGGGACCAAATTTGATGTTTAATGTGGTGTGAAGTGTAAGTTTGACAGTTACACTGTTACCTAACTTCAAATTTTTCTCTTTGGTACAAGAAAATTTCTAAAAAAGACAAAAATAGATAAAAATACCATGATGAATATGCATATCCTGTAAGTACAGACGACTTTTAAAGCCCCTTGATGAAGAAATTGTTCAGAAATTTTTATTTGACCAACTTTTAGTTATTTCTCAAAACTGCTTTCTCATTTTGTCATTGTAGCGTCTTGAGAATAATGTTCAAGTAATTGTACAGTCACTTGCACCATCACGCACACTTCTTTAGATCCGTAAAGACACTTCCTTTCGAGGTTAAAAGACCTAAAAGTGCACGGTGATGTGAAATGTACCAAAATTTCCCCAACCTTTTAGTAGCCATGGAAACACAGGTCAAAGATCGCAAGGAATTAAATTAAGGCTATGTCAAATAAATTCCTAAAAAATGATCTTCTTGTCAGTTTTGATGAGATGAAAAACAAAGAATGGCATAAGACGACAGTAAATAAGGATGAATAATATGTTGTCGGAATCTCTCTTTTGAATGACATTGAGACTGAGGCTAAAGTAGGATAAATATTCTCAGACTCAAATTTTCACAAGAGTTTCCTATTCTACATCTTGTGTTGGCTCATTTTAATGCTTGTAGAGTAAATAAACTGTTCATAGATTTGTCTTTTTGAAAATCGAAAATTTAATTTTCCCAAAATCAAAAATTTAATTTTCCCCATAGCATTGACACTGGGATGGTGGCCATTTTGAATTTCGCTCGAGAGGAAATATTTGGTAATTTATTTCTCTCTTACCAAATTATCCCAGGTGATTTTATTCTCGATTTGGAAAGGGAATGATTTGAAGTTACGTTTAGAAAAGTTTGAGCAAATTTATGAGTCCTATGATTTTGTAGTACTTTTAAGTTAACCACCATAAAATGAAAGGTCTTTATGTTACTTTATTATTTTATACCTCGCAAAAATACGTATTTTTAATTTGCAACTTTTTTGTAATCATTGCTTTCTGTTTCCATTGACTATTTCCAGAGTTTTAAAATCCTGGTTTATCGGAAAGAAAAGTCACTGTCGTCGAATATTATGAGAGTTATATTTTTATGGTAAAAGTGATTTTTAGATGAATTTTATTCTTTTGATAACTATAATTGTCAGTAGCTTTGTTTTCTCTTTGCCGGCAGATGTGTATATTGTGAAGATATTATTTCCAATGCTATTATTTTAGAAATTAGTTTATCAAACACCTGTCAGTGAGGCGCAAGGAGACGTCTGACAACTGATGAAATAACTTTTGTTCTGATACAAAAAACAACAACAACAACAACAAAAAGACGAACAATGTTTACAAATAGCCATTTACTCCATTACAAGGATATGGAAAAATATGCAAGGAGACAACCAAGTGGGAAAGAATGTAAATAAACTATACAGACACTAGGTACATCTGGCAATTAAATTCATCTCCCCGTGTACTAGGATACTAGCCATGGGTTGAAACAACAGCAGAGAAAAAGTATTTGTATAAATCGAATTTGACATTTTCATCTCCATTTTAATGCCAGTTCGTAGGTCTGCTTGGTCCTTTGAAAACAATAAAGGCCATATTAAATAGGTATTGCAAAGGTCAAAGGGCATCCACACCTAATTAAATGCTTTCAAAATCTGTGTCAATAAAATATTTGACAAGCTATTGGGAAGAAATTGCTTTCTCAGTCATAGTGTATAGGCTGCTTGAAGCCTGTAAAACAGTTTCAAAATCTAGAAAAAAGAGAGCATTTCAAGCAATGTTCTGTTATTGTGGCATGAAAATGAGGCGAGAGATTGAAAAAGCTGATGTGGAAAGATTTGAAAGATTTACGGAAAGATATTGGGAAACTCAAGCAGGTGGTTGCTGCCAGTGATGATGAGGGACAGTGTAGGTGGTGGTGTGTGTTGTGTGTGTGCGCTGAAGTGCATTCCTAGTTGGTTACTGTGTAACAGAGATGCGAGGCTAAACATTGTTATCACAACCAGATCTATCAGACTATGCTCTTTCTATCTCTCTCAATCCCTAATCAGTCGTGACAGTCAGCCAGCTGAACAAGAATGTTGCTGTGCACAGGGGTTGTGTTTTCAGGAGAAAAACAAGTCATTGACAGCATGATGTCAAATTTGTATTTTTTTCCAAAATGAAACATGGATATTAGCTATTCAGGAGAGTTGCGTGAGTAGTCATACCTCTTTGCACCAGGACAGCGGCATGTGTACGCAAAGTCTGTGGAAAAAGTTGTCCAAAATCAGGAGAAAATCCAGGGCTGGATCCCAGTCCCGGCGTCCGCACTCACAGCCTGAAATGCCGACCCAGTCCCCGGTGTTGGAGCAGTACCTGGAATACCGCCGGGCCAGCTACCCGCAGGCGTTGCTGTCACGTCCCGTGAGTGCCAAGTCGCGAACGACAAGTGTGTGGTCCTGCGACATCTCACTGGTGATCCCTGAAGACAGGGAGTACATAAGTAACGTCAACGCTGCGTACAGCACAGACTCTATACTCAGGGAGCCTCAGGTTTATTTCCAAAACAAAGGTATTGCCCTCACAGGGCTCAGTCCCTGATGCTTACCATGACACAATCTCAACTTGGAAATGACTTTGAAAAAAAAAAATACATCAGGGATGGGTTGTCCTGTTTTGGTAGTTGTTATGTAATGCTGACGACAGATCACTGTTGTCTTCAGTCATTGTTTACGTGTGCTGATGAAATTTGTGTGCTGATGAAATTTATGAATGACAACCGAACAATTCTGAAAGAGTATCATGGTATTTAACACAATCTTCCTATGCGGCCATGCCTTACCTTAAAGTCTGATCCACGACAGAATATAAATCCTCAGCAGATTTCACAAGGATCGATTTAGTCCACAATGGAAGAGTTTATATGCCGAGTCTGCTTTGTAGGTGAGAGGTCAACCCAGGCCTATCTGCCCAATACTTTGTTTACCAAGGAAATTGATGGCACATCAGATGTGCACAGGTCCTGACCGTACACACTGATCTTTTCAAGGATTTCCTACAACAGCATGCAATAGGATAGGCCTATCATTATTTTGTCCTATCTGAGAAATTAACAAAAAATATCACGGATTGTGTTAGTTATATTTCTATAGGCGTGTAATTCTAGCTGTCAAATTCCCTATTGTGCGTTCAAATATTCAAAACTGTTTTTGACATTCAAGCCTATTGGGCCTCACCCAATTTTAACGTGCTTTGTACAGAGGATATTTGCAGAAAATAATTATTTCCATTTTGCGGTGTTCGATGTTGCATTTCAGCTGCCTGTATCTGTTACCATTTGTTCACAGGTAAATCGTTTGATGTAAAATAACCGGTAAATATTTTATGTTCTTTCCTTTTTCTTTTTTTGCTGTTTTGCTGCTGCTTCTATCAAAATCTATGTGCAATTTCTTCTTTCCAGAACAAAAAATACTGAAAATTTTTTTTATTGAAACAAGGATCTATCAAAAAACTTTCAAAACAACACCAGACCGCGTTGTTAATAAAACCAAAGAGATGCAACAGGTGGATTAGAATTTTTAGGAATAATGCACGGTGATTATGTATCTTGAGAATTTGGCGAGATCTTGTACTCAGATGAGATTATAACTTCTAAGATTTAAAAAAGTTTTCAGATGTACATGTATCAGATACAGCAAAAAAAATTATCACACAGTGTTTTGAAATAGAGATACATGTAAATCCCATTATTTCAATACAGTAGGATAGTATAGCGGAAGTTTGAATACGAAATGTCTTGTCATTATTTGACCTTCAACGTCATTGCAAAAGTTGTATTTAAGGTTCTTGAAGATCAGCAACACTATGAGAAAAAGCGGAGATGTTTAAAACCAAACGTCTTAAGTGTGAAACTGATACCAGTGTTTGAGTACACAAACTGAAACTCAGTGGCAATATTCTCAAAGCATGTTAGTGTCTTGATCATGGCAGTGCGAAATGCTGCTGTTATCAGTTTTGATATTAAGATGCTTCATCCATGTACAGTTTGCAGGGAACAGAATACGCATTCCCTAGTGTTCCTTGTTGTTGGTGCCGTCACATAGTCACATCCTGTTCTTGATACGTGTGACTGGGCCTATATCCGAAGTGATGTGTACTCTTCTGTCAGTGATACATGGACATAAATATATATCTATCTTGAATTTTTGATGGAAATTGGAAATTGCGACTTATACAGAAGTTGTAAAATTAACACTTTGTTACATACCATGTTGTGACAGAACACTATGACAATTCTCTTGTTCGCTTGGCCAATCACGAACATAAAAAACAGGTGCAAAAAAAAGACAAAATATTTGCAAATTCATCTCAGCTACAAGTGTATGTCACATGCAAAATGCTTAAGTGACAAATCTGCATTTATGTTGTGATTTCTATCTTGCTGTCTTGCCCGTTATCATTTCCTTGGATTTCTTCAAAATCCCTCAGAGTTATAACAAAAAATGAAATTATACATTAAAATTTGAAAAATCAAATCAATTTAAGTCAGGAAGTTCTATTTTGTTTTGTTTTTGAAAGCTTTTGTATCTCTCGTTGGGTCTGATGGAGATCAAAATAGCAGATGATCAAATGAATGTCACCGTCTAAATTATCTCTGTACACATGGGAGCGGATGTGGTGTTTTGATGTGTGGTTCATTAACTCCAGACGACAGGACTATCTTCTGGCAATATAGTGAAAAATTAAATCTAATTTAACTGCACACCTGCAGTCATCATAGTGTGCTTTCCGTGACTTTCAATTAAAGTGAAGCCACATATTCCGGCTTATTCCAAAGGAGTAATGTTCTTCAATGTACTTGGATAGCCATGGTCAGCATGCAGTCGCTGTAGTTTCTTTTGAAATTTGTTTTTCAATGTCGTCGCCTTCAGCTCTGTTTATAATTCTTCAATTCCCAAGTTAAACCTTTTTTTTGTGTTTGTGCATCCATAAAATTCTGATGTCTTGATGCTATTTTTACTTTAAAAGCCAAGTCAAGGATTTTTTGTGAATATCATTTTTTCTGAACTTTACTCATTGGTTTGATAAAAATAGTCACATGGTTTTGCGAAGATTCACTTAATTTCTATTAATTTGTCAACCAACAGTTAAAATATCGGTTGGGTTCACTTTTTAGCATGACAAGCATTCATAAGTTGGGTGAGAAAGAAGTGTAAATTGATGCAAATTTATGAAAATTGTCCGATTTTCTGGCTTCTTTTTTTCTCCTGTTTTCATCATTTCAAAAAAATTTAACTTCACTCTGACTGGGTCAAATTTTGAGGAATTTTCTCTAAATACTATAGAACAAAGTAAAAATTTTGTTCGGCAATGAATTTCTTACATCTAGAATAAGAGTCATTTCAATCATGTTTATCAATCATGATTTTAATCACTTTTGGAACCTCAGTCTTTCAACTCCTTCTATTTGAGAATGAGAAGAATTGACAATTCAAAACAAAAATGGTCTTTTATCGTGTAAGTTCGAACTAAACAGGAAAAGTAAAGTTCCGTATTTGTTGAGCTTAGGTTCCTCTGACAGAATTAAGGTAGAATACTTTAAAACTTTTACAATACTGTTTTGGTCTGTCACTCGTTGAGGCTCATTTTGAGGCTCATGCAGTATGTTATCTTTTCACCAGCTACTTTTTGTGAAAATTGAAAGTTTTCTTTCTTCCCATATAGTAACAAATGGATGGCGGCCATTTAAGATTTCAAGTGTGGTAAATTTTTCATAATTTGTTTCTGTAGTTCCAAATTTTACCCAGAGACCAAGATTTTTATTCTTAATTTCAAAAGGGAACAGTTTATAGTTTCTTTATGGGAACTTTAAGCAAAAGTTGAAGTCTTTCATTTTCAAGATGTGTACTACCTTAAAGCAGAAGACATTCCATAACATAAATCAAGGACCTTTAGCCATACATGTTTCTGTCCTCGACCTTGTGCAGTTTTGGGGATGTTGTAGTTTTAAGAGCGTATCAGGGGACTTAGCAGTTGCCAAACCACTGGTCCTCGTCAATCTTCTCAATCTGTGTATGTAATATTATGTGTCTCTTTGCGATCGCAATGTTGTGTAATTTCTTCAAAAGAAGATTTTTTCGACAACCATCAATTTTTTCAAGCGCTGTTACCTAACTGTTAATCGTTTTCCAGTTAACTGACCATACATTTGATTTTGTTCCCATAAATTCCTCTTTTCGAAACTTACTTTTCTTTCCCTTTCTATGAGATATTAAACTTACAATGAGATACAACGAGTGGTGAGTATTAAAGGGATAAATAACATATAGAATTAATTAAATGCTTTTCCTACTGTGCAAAATGAAACACACAATTACGCCGGAAGAATGAAATGCCATTTCTTGAATGTACTGCCTATACATGTATAGGCCAGTTTTACAATTCAAAATGACATACTATAATGGTAGTTTTATGCCAAATTTTGTACATGTACGGTTTATTAAAGATACCTGTATCTACATGCATACAGCTATGTGTGTCAGATGCTTTTAGGGTATATATTTGTAATCGAATCTCTGGATTGTAGTTTCGGTTCGCGTCGATTTGTGTTGGAAGTGATAGGTGAATGAATCGTTTCCCCCGTTTTCATCAAAATTTCCTCACGTGAATCAACTAATCCCAAGTGTTAAAATGAGTGATCACGTCAAAGTGTTTTAGCAGTGGTTCGATTTATCAACTGCAGTTGCCTGTCTGAGCTGGTCCCCCAGAGTCTGACAGTGTGGAGCTGTGTGCTCTACTTGTCTTGTAATAGAGCAAAAAAGGTTAGCAGCTTTTGTTAGATACCGTTGTGATTTCATTGTGGTCTGGATACATACATCATAATATTCAAATTACATATACAGGCTGCTCCAGAAGTGTATGTGCATGGTGCACAATCCAAGGCATACCTTTATTTCCATAATTAGTCACCATAGTGACTGCTAATTTGCATATACATGCACTTTGCATAGATGAATACTAATTACATATCCTGTTTTAAGCAGAAAACTTTAATAGTAACAAGAAAGGTTAACCCTTTCACCACCATGGTTTGGCCCAAATCCATTGTTATCAATGGTGATATTGGACCTGTTTACCTGGATTTGGGGGAGAACGGGTTAAATATTCTTTCTGAGATATAATATTTCTTTGTTTGTTATACGAATAGTATGTACTTTGCAATGTCTCACTATTGCTTGAAATTTCAAAGTAAGATAATTTGTTAAATAACCTTGATATATGAAGCACCCGGAAGATGTGCAGAGTGTGTGCAGAAACAAGTATTTAAGTTTTAATAGCCCATAATTTCAAACTGTTGAATATGTTGTATGTACATTTTCACAGGTGTGATACGTATTTTTCATACTCATAGTGTGCAGTTGCTGCAAAATGTGTAGTTACCTTACATTTGTGAACTGTCCTGTTGCTTCCCTGACAGGAGTGAATTTGTGCCGGTAATTTACTCAAACTAGATATCAGCTCGGGCCTACACCAAATAACCATTGCATATGTCGTGTCAACTATACATGTTTTCAGCGGTAACTCTTGATTGCTACACTTAGAATCATGCTGGGAAGAGTGAAGAGTGGGTGAGGATCGATGAAAAAACAAAGTGTGATGACGAATTAATCAGTATTTTTTGTTTTCTTTGTTCAGAACATGTCTGGCAAGTAAGTCTCAAAGCCCGGGGACTGGGAAGCAGTAAAAACCTGACAGGATCTTACAGGTTATGCCTGACGTCGACAACACTAAACCTTGTCAAGATGAACGTGGAAAACGAAGATATGGTTTTTCCGGTGAGATTTTAATTTGACATTTGCGCTGCCCTTTTCAGGCCTGTTTTCTTTTCAGTTTGTCAGTATCTTTGAAAAAATGAGATGGTAGTTGACTTTTCACTAACAATTGAGATGCTGTGCATTGGTCAAAAATAGGATTCAACAGATAGATTAGTTTAAAGGTGCGTACTTCCTGCTTGAAGATTGTCATAAGATGTTAGTGCATATCAGTGTATAAAAAGACTCGATTCCTGCTCAAAGAATTGTGCCTGAGATTGGCAGGGTGCGCTCGTGTGGAAGAAATTGTAAAGTGAAAACATACCCAGATGATCTGTGTATTCTGGTATGAGAGCACGTAAGGTCCTTGTCTGGCATTTTTTTGCTTCATTCACTGTCAACAAGAGAATCCAACGTTATTGCATATGCATGCGTACCTGGTGTTAAAATCGGGGCAGAGTAAACTTTTTCTTGTGACCTCATCAGTCGGTCAGATAATAAAATTTAGAAAAAAATTCAAAATATTTACAGAACCTTGGACAGCGACTGTCGGTTAGTCTCCCTGACAGCTCCATAAACATGAGGTCAGGGTTTTCCTGCAGGAAGCAGTTGACATACCCCTCATTAGAGATTCCAGTCCACCACATCTTTTGCAGTAAAAAGAGAAAAGGGTTTTGTCTCTCATCTCCATTTGTGTTGATCCCCTCTAGGCATGTCAGCCCTTGTTACATGTCCATTGATAAAAAAGATGTAAAAAAGAAAAGACAGTGCACTCTGCACAACATACATGAGCCATGTAAATATCTATAGGATCACATGAACCCACTGTGCATTTTTTTGACAGTGAACTTTTCGTCGTCACCAAGCTCTGTATCAGAATTACCTCTGCTCGCATAGAACATTCCTGTTGATAGTATTTTCAGGTCGGTAGTTGATATCATGTGTGCTCAAAAATAAATAAAAAAAGACTACCAAGAAAATCATGTCTCCATATCATTCGAGTAAGGGACCTAAGATAAAGAGCATATGTGTAATATTTTTGGCCTTCCTCTTGGTAACTATAAACTACCTTCCGGAAGTAGAATTTTATGTGGGTTTGAGCCATAAACTAAATTTAAACGCAGAGTCAGTGTGTAAATGGATTTTACATCATAAACAGTCCATGTTCCAAGAAATTAGTGTGTATCAGTCATTGTTTTTTCTAAGAGTTTTTTCAAATTTAGAAAGAGTTTGGCTGTAACAGCTTCTGTTTATGTTTAGAGTTGTGTTTCCAACTTAAACGATTTGGTTGTCAGTAGAATCAAAAGTTAAGAAATATAAATTTTGAAGCATGTAAAAAAAGTTAATATTTTTGACTTAATGTAATTGACAGAGCTTGTTTTTTCATTACAGTTGAGTAGCATACGACGCTGTGGACATTCAGATTGTTATTTCTTCATGGAAGTCGGTCGCTCGGCGGTGACAGGGGCTGGCGAGCTGTGGATGTTGGTCGAGGATACCATCATCGCGCAGAACATGCATGAGTCTATACTCAAGTAAGAAATCCATACGATATCAGTACAATGATAAGTGCCATGAAGGGAGTATACATACTTGTCTGATTAACCCTTTGAGTGCCAATTTAGTCAACTTTTGTCGCCTTTATAAAATGCACTCAAGCAAATTTTTTTCAGATTTTTGCCAAAATTTTGATGACAACCTGTAGCCAATGAAATGTGAGGTCCGGTTGGTCCAAAATAATCAAAAAATTTACTGAAAAATTCATAAAAATTGTTAAATTGTTGCTCTAAAATTTTGATGGGAAAAATTACAGCACTCAAAGGGTTAATGGCAGACTGGTTCATCAGGTTTTATCAATCACTCCATAGAATCATTTTGCAATCACGCTAAACATCCCTTTTGAAAATTAAAAGGGCATTTATCAATTGGCACGCACCTTAATTTTATTTGAACTTCACAAGAAGCCCCTATCCAACGTATGTTGCCCATGTAAAACAATATTGAATAGTTTTGAAGACTGGCATTGGGCTGTATATTAACTTTCATGGTGGCAAACATTGTTAAACTCAAGGAACATCAAAGGGAAGGTTTGTACTTAGGATGGAAAGTCACAGATTTCAAAACCCTCGTGACAATTTAAAATCTTCCTTCAAACTGTAGCATTGGGGATCAGTCCCTAACACTATTGCATTCTGGATAAAGTGCCGATTATTTCTAGTTGAACATTGCAAGTACACTCAAGTATATAACAGATTGAAAGGGCCGGCTGCAGTAATTGTAACTTTTGATGATTTTTTCAGTATTTTTGTTTTTTTACCGTCAGCTACATTTTCTTGTTGTACTCTCCAAAGCACGTTGAGATACACAATATTGAGCTTGTCAACTCAGCCTGTACATCTGTAAACTGCATTGTTATTGTTGACAATTGAATTCTGGTCCGGACTAGAATTCAAATGTAAACAATAACAGTGCATTTGACACACATAGATGTTGTGTTAATAGTTCAAATCATGGGTGTTTCAACATACGTAGGGAGAAGAACAAGAACTTGCAATTGATATACAAAATTTAAAAAATGAAAAAAAGATCATCAAAGGTGACAGCTACTGGCCTTTTCAATACATTCGTAGTTTTTGTGCGCATCAGATGCTTTGTTGTGACCGAAGTGTAGAATCATTTTGCCTAAAAAACAGAAAATATTCTGTCATCTTTGAAAAAAATGACCAAAAATATCACAGTCAAAAGTCACAGTGTGGCATGCAACACTCTAGCTAATGTGAATAACCTCTCTGCCCGAATCTTAAAGTGCTTTGTCCGACTTCACA
The DNA here is from genome assembly GCF_041260155.1 of Ptychodera flava. Classification (NCBI taxonomy): domain Eukaryota; kingdom Metazoa; phylum Hemichordata; class Enteropneusta; family Ptychoderidae; genus Ptychodera; species Ptychodera flava. The sequence continues at coordinate 21,987,461 of NC_091944.1, read as the reverse complement.
GTTCACTTCTCAGAAGTAGCATATTTCTTGTTCATGTATAACAGTACAGTGCCAGGGGGTTCACCGTACCTAATAGCAAATCATATTAATAGTTTAGCCACACTGACCTTTTTACGTTGAGTTTATAAAAGCGTAAATAAAGTTCTTGTAGATTTTTATGCAGTACGTTGTGTCTGCAGAGTGCTATCCTAAGTGATCATAGCCTGTGATCTTTGTGCTGTTTTTCATTAACTGCGAAATGTATTTGAGAGTTACTGGTGGCCACTGTGTGTAAAGCAAGGCGTTCAGTATTTCAACCAATGTTTCAGCATGCTAAAAATGTTTAGAATAAGTAGCTTGCGGTCTATGGAAATTCCCCCTGAAATATCCAACCTGTGTATTTTTTCCCTACATTCTGAATGCTCTTATATTTGGCATTTTTTTGTCAAAATAAATTCATACAACTGTGAGAAATTATTCAAAAAAAAAATTTCATCTCATAGTACCGGTTCCATAATTTGTAAAATTGCACCCTCCCACACAGTCATGTGATGAGAAAATTGACCGGCAAATTACCTTGACATTATTAAACCAACGTGACTGCAACACAATATTCCCTATCTTATGAAAAACCAGTCTTATTGTCATGTTTTGTACAGTATGTTTTGGCCTCAGGGCGCTCTCCTATTTCCTCTCTTGTTGTCACCCTTACTCGTGTACAATTACAACTAACAACCTACGCACGATGTTTCACTCTTCTTATGGTTTCGGAAATAAAACGAGTTATTTTTGTCTCCAAGTTTTTTAATTTCGCGTCACTGTGATTTTGCTCAAATTTTCCCAAGACTGAACAAGGACATGCCCTACAGCCTGTAAAATGACACTTTCTAAAGGAAAAAATATGCTTGTTCTCACTTTCTCTTTCCAGTGCCATGAGGAACATGAGCCATTTAGATGATGACATGCGCCCTCGCAGTCGCAGTACCGGTGCATCAAACCCCGAACTGACCAACCCAATTTCAGTACCTAGGCGGCCAGGAACTCCTGGAAGCATGCCCTCTATGGCAAGCCGTCTGAGTCGAACGAGGTGCGACAGCATGCCGGCGCATTCACGGACGTTAGGACGGGGAGAGGAGGTCAGAGGTGACCGAAGCCCAGGAAGGTGAGCGCATTGTCGGACTTGCTGTTGTAGTTGTTGTCAGGAATGCATGTTCTGCACAGGCTTGCAAGTATAAAAGATGTTGCAGTCAATAAGTGTTCATAATAACCATCGCTCTGTAAGAGCTGATTTTTCCCTTCTTAGCTTCGATACATATTTGCAAAACTTGTTTATTTCTTTAGCACGTATGTATGAAATCTGGCATGATTTATGCGGCTTAAGCTCAAAAAAAGGCGACCATAGCAAGAAAACTATGTGCAAAAGTTGTTGGCTTCATTCATTATTGTTAGATGCACTTTTTCTTCCACTCATGTTTTTTGTCGTCACCATACCATGTCCGTAATCTCTGTAAAATATAAATCCAAAGACACTGAATGAAGTATGTACAAGTCTTGGTAGCCAGCACAAAGGGGAGGGAATCAGGAAGGGGAAGAAGTGCAATAATGTGTCAAGAAATCTAGTCTTTTCTCCTATAGTGGGATATTTGACTCCTATAGCGGGATATTTGACCCCTATAGCGGGATATTTGACCCCTATAGTGGGATATTTGACTCCTATAGCGGGATATTTGACTCCTATAGTGGGATATTTGACTCCTATAGCGGGATATTTGACTCCTATAGCGGGATATTTGACTCCTATAGCGGGATATTTGACTCCTATAGCGGGATATTTGACTCCTATAGCGGGATATTTGACTCCTATAGTAGGATATTTGACTCCTATAGTGGGGTATTTGACTCCTATAGTGGGATATTTGACTCCTATCGTGGGATATTTGAGCAATTTTAACCAATATCACTAGATTTGCCCAGAATGTGTGGTGTAAATTTGACTGACACGCAGACTTATTGTTATTGTACCAATGATATGCGTATTGACATAGATGCTCTGATCATAATTCACATAATGTGTTAGTGATTCACATTACACAAACTCCCAACCAACCAGTCAGTAATACGGCACGCTGTTCATTGGGTAGGCTGGAGTTTTTGCACAATGTCATAGTATTATGCAAAACAGTGTCAAGTGCATTTATGATTGGTGGAAAAGAGTCACATGACCTAGTCCCTTTTAAGGTCAGAGGTCATGACCTGCTCACTGATAAGAAAGTTTTGGCAGATTGTGGTGAGACACTGCAGTGGATGGGTACCAGGTGGAAGTGTGAACTCGCAATGATTGCAGATTTCAGACTTTCGTAAACCCTTCTTTGAAAGTTTTTAACAGTCAAACTCTGCGTTTACACCCTCATGAGGATTGTCTTCAGCAAGCTAGTTTAAATTGCAAGTGATTGAACTTTCCTCTGATTGCTACATTGCACACTACGGAATGTGGGATATCATTTTATTACCCACATTGCACTGCTTCAGCCTCAGGATAAAAGTTGTTGTGCCAAACATACCCTGTGATACTTTTAAGACAATGCAGCAACCAACACAGGAGAAGCCTTTTTAATCATTTCTCGACAAATCATTTGTCAAATGTGAGAGACAAGTTCCATCAGTTTTGATAATGTTTGTTTGCAACCTTCATATTCCTGAACCAGATCAGCCTAGTGGTGTTGGTTTAATGAGTCACGCTCATCTACAACAAACACAGTGCGTAAAACACACCATGACACATGACATGATCAAATTACGAACTCACTGGCTAGTTAGAATAATAAATTTTCTGTCACCCTGGGCGATAAAAGTGTCATGAAACGGCAGCGCTGATGTAATTAACTTTGATACAATGAACGAGCATGACTAAACCATAAATTTTGTGGCAATTCCTTTAGTCGTGAGGAGAAATATTTTTAACGATCTGTCTTCATTAATTACTAGATTCGTGGCTCTTATTTAGAAAAGTAACCCACCTGTACATACATTACATTGCTACATGAAAAACGTGTAACTGTGTAAGAATTTAATGAGGAGTTTAAAAAACTAACTTTTCTGAGGTTTGCTAATTCTCTGAATCATTATAAATTGCCAGACAGTATGATATCATGCAAAATTATAATGACTCAGGGAATCTTTCGAGTTTTTATGACAGACATGAACATATATTGACTGCCGGCTGCATTGTCTTCCAGTTTAGGTCATAGATGCTCTTAATAAGATGATTTCTGTTGCCAATTAAGACAGGATAATATATCAAATAGAGGGCCCAGGGCAATAATTCTTATATCTCATGCCAAAGAGGGCAGTAGTACATCCTACATCTCCCATAAGCATCTTCAGGCAAAATATGGTGAAAATCACATCTTTCTCTGTTTTTATGCTTGCTGTTAAAATAGGGTGAGGTATGTAACCAGGAAGGCATTCAACTTGTGTTTCTGTGGATGGTGTCAAAGTTCAAAGTTCAAAGGTAGCATATACAGTTTTGTATGGAATGCTGTCATTGATAACAGAGGAAAGCTATTCTGTTTTTTGAGACCAATATTAGTAATGATTAGGATACAAGTGATCATTGTACAGAAAGCAGAAAAGAAGACAAACTTTAACACACCAAAACCTTTCCAAGAAATTGCATAAAAAATTTGCAGTAATACATAAGGTGGAATGTGCCTTTGGCCAGATATTTGGACTCTTAAACTTTTACAGTATCGGTTAGACCTACCAGTTGTTGGGATTCATTTTGAAGCTTATGGAGTAATTTAAGTTTTCACTTGGCTTACTTTAGTGAAACTTGGCAAATTTTATTTTCCCTGATATTCATAGCACAGGGATAGCGGCCATTTTGATTTAAATATTGGTTAATATTGAGTAATTTGTTTCTCTAGTACCAAAATTTTCAAAATTTTTATGGTGATCTCTGATTTTCATTCTTGATTTTGAAAGACAGTGTTTGAAAGTTTGCTTGAGGAAAGTTTGAACAAAAGTTTTATAAGTGTTTGACTTTAAAGGCGCGAACTAAAACAGATATTGTTACTACCTTTAAAAAAACTTGAGATCCCTGCTGTATCTCCAAAACAAAGGAAGGTGACTGTATATCTAATATGACTTACTACACCCCTGACTTTCCGCACCTTGGCTAATTTTGATTACCCTCTGAACACATAACCTTAAATGTTGTATTTGTATGTCGACAATAAGTGCTGTTTCTAATGTTACGTACAAAATGCTTCCATGCTCATGCCTCCCTGTGCCGGAATCACACACATACGTGTATTCATTGTTTCGCAAGATGCACACCTCAGTGGTGTCTGTTGTGCCCTTTATGTGTTGGTCATGTCGTCTATGCAAGCAGTATATGTATGTGCTTTGAAGTAGAATGTGTCTCGAGGACAAATATTCGGACCATCAAGCTTTTATAATACATGATTTTTAGTCTACCGCTTTGTGGGGGCTCATTTTGAAGCATACTGAGAAGCAAAAGGTTTACCAGCTTAGTTTTTAAAAAATTGAAAATTGAATTTTTCCCAATAGAGTTAACACAGGGATGGCAGCCATTTTGAATTTCAAATATCAGTAAATTTAAAGTAATTTGTTTCTGTAGTACCAAAATTTGCACAGTGACCCCCAATTTTATTCTTGACTCTGAAAGAAAATGGTTAAATATTTCACTGAGGAAAGTTTTGGCAAAAATTTTATATTTTTCGATTTTGAGGAACATACTGCTTTAATTCACTGAATTGATGGGAGGTTATACAACTTTCAATTTTGTGTGTTGTCTCAGAGTACAGTTGTAATGTATGTTGTGTAGCACTTGTTGAGTGAAATATGGCGATATTCATCTGTTGTTCTCTCAAAACACTGTAGGCTGCACAATTCTTCCACATTCTAACACCACTCTTTGCGGCATGTCATTGGCTGTTTGTCATGTCTCTCGCTCAGTCAAAACAACACACGATATTGGTGCTGGGGTACATGGGCAGAATTCCTGCATCACATAATACTGTACAGATTTTCATGATAATTTGTGTAACAGTAGTATAAGGTGTTTGTAATTGTTCTGATAAGTATAAAGCTTCAACACGCCACATCACATGATACTGTCATGTTTTTATGTATGTTTCACATAGCAAATGGTACTCATTTTGTTAAAATATTTCTGATCCCCGGATTACATATTCTATTCAATGCCGTTTGTTATCATTGTTCTGTTGTCCGATAATCAGGTTGTTTTTATCTAAACTGTGTTTTCTCATATTCATAAGTTCAAAGGATGTTATTCTGTGTTTGTAGTGTCATCCAGTATGTCATAACTTTGTACATGTATGTGCATGTTATTATGTGATCGTAGTCATGCTTTGGCTGTATGTGTCTGTGCGTCTCCCGGACTGCTGTCGTAAATACATCAAGAGATGGAAATGTGGTAATTTTGACACATTCAGAAAGAATGAAAAGATGAAGAAATGAAACATGCTGGGGTTGATATATCTGATAAGATCGAAAGAATTTTCACACAAATATTACTTCAATCATGTTTGTCACCTAACATTATGTAATTGTCACGAGATGGCTAACAAGTTGCGTTTTGATCGGTAGAATCTGTAAAGATTTACCAATGAATGAGCGACAAACAAGTAATTATGATATTAGCTTCTTTCATCGGCGGAATTACATTTTTAAAGTGTGATTTCTAATTGGAAGAAAAATCTAAATTTTAATATTAATGTTAAACCATAATTTGCAACAAAATTTATTAGTAGTTTGTTCCAGGCCCATCGTGAACTTTCAAATCTTTTCTTCTGCCCATGTAAAGTGCGTTTGCAGTTTGCATCTGAATTGAATTAGACTCTCAAATCGCATATTGTTTGCCAAATTTCATTTCAAACAGTTTTGACGTGAACATCATTAATCTCATTAAATGCCAGTGAAACATTTATTAGTCTAACTTCCAAAGTCAGCTGAGTTAGGCAAATACAGTAGTTTAGTTAGACGGCATTGTGACTGCATGCCTCTCTTGTTGTATTTGTTCATGTTTTGCTTTGTCTGTTGGTGCTATATGGCAGCATTGTTAATGTCATGAAAAGTAGCTCTATCTTCTTCATCTGTCACCATTAACTATATATCTCTCTCTCTCCCTCTCTTTTTCCAATTTTTTGTACCATACATCCTAAAACCGCTAAATTGCCTTGAAAATTATGCTTCCTCACACCTAAATGTTCTATTTGATATCGTTTGCGTCCTGACGAACACTACCTGACCCATTGATTCATTGACTCACACTTATCTGCATTGAGTAACATTTATTAACACCAATTGAAATCGGTTTATACGATCTCATCTATTTTTTGTGACATTTATCACTTCAAATGTGAATCCCATCCTATTTACACTTCACAACTTTCATTCTAATATATAACCTCACAATAATTGGCCATCGCACTCTTGTCAATTCATTTTTCCCCTGATGTCATCTGCTTTTCCTTGGATATTCCGCACTCTTTGCACTCTTAACCATCAATAGTAACAAACCTAGTTGTAACAGTTTACCCCGGAATTTGTTCTCGGGAATCTTAAGGCCCCGGACGTGCAGTGAAGGTGAAGGTCAAATCCGCGCCAAGATGGCCGCTTCAAGGTGATTATGTCATACGAGTTATGTTGGTTTATTTTGCAATTCTGATTGCTGCATCAGACTTATTCATTTCAGCATTATCTGTTATTCCAAATTACTTTGTTTTCTTAAATTTAAAGTTCCAAACTCCCTCTAAAAGTCATTTTCTTTTAATCTATGTTTTTTTTCGCTTTACGTTCATTGTCCTACCAAGTCAAGTTCAACTAAATGGGGAAAAGTTACCGCTTTCTGTTCACTACTACACATGAAGTTCATAACAGTTTCTGTGAATCGTTGCTAGGCAACATGAAGCTGTACTTTATTCACACTAATCAATAAAATCCACTAACATCCAACGGTTTTAACCGTTTTCTCTTTCCCACCCCTTTCGTTTCACCAATATTGTCACCATCCCTATGCTTGCATGCTTTTGTCGTAGTAAACGCTGTTCTATGATAAACATGAGTTGGAGAATGATGTGGTTTGATTTGCATGATTTTTCATCTGCATCACGTGGGTCTGTGTTGCCTAGCAGCAACAGTTGCTAGGCAGCACAACTTGGTCTGCCCTGAGTACATCCTCGGCATGCCTAACGACTGGATCTTAATATCCCTCCTTCCTTTTCATCCAGTATTTTCAAACTGGGGAATAGATTTCGACCAAGGACAAGCAGCGAGGGTGACAAACATTTCCGCAGCAGTCATCCAGACAGGTTTGTTACATTTTTAGCCACATGACCATCACATGACCATCACATGACCTATGGCACGCAGTCAACTGGTCATGGTGTGATCTCTCCTTCCAACCACTATTGATATAAGCCATGTTTTATTTTGGCATTGTTTGTAGTTTATTTCTTCCTTGAATGTGTTAAAATCCTCAATAAATTTTTTTTCTTAACTCGTTATATATAAAGTCATTCTATAATAAGCACAATCAAAAATTAATGAGAGATATTTTCTTAGCTTTTCATAGTACTGTTTTGAGTGCAGTGTTCTGGTTTTGTCGTTTCCTTTCCAGTTGGTTTACAATGTTGAACCAACAGTTGTGTTTTTATAGATCAGTTGCTGATCTGGATGTTTGTGATGTTCTGTTGTTATTTGCATCCATTTCATTTCGATCATCAATATAATTCCATAATATTTAATGTAACGAAGTAGTATGCCCCATATATGTAACGCTTGATGTAGTTACGAGAACATTCCGTAGACTCCATCCCCTCATCAGCCACCCTCAAAAATGTATGCATGCCAAACATTAACACCCCCTTATGTAAAGGATTTGGTATAATCCACTTCACGCATAGATTGTAGTTGGATGTATGAAAGGGGCATGTATGGATAATTACAACATGTACATGACAAAAAAAACTCATTCCATTCAGGGGAGAGGGGGTTTAGGTCGATTTGATCATCTTCTGCAAAGTACATCCCAACTTATGTTTTGAAAGGGAAGGGGTTGGAGATAAAATTCGATGAGTTTTGTTTGTCATGTGTATGTTTTACCGGTAATTACCCATGGTCTCTCAGTGGAGCTAGAAATGGCAGAACTCACCAAGTGTGAGACAAAGTAGTTAAACCCAGGTTAACCCTTTCACCACCATGGTTTGGCCCAAACCCATTGTTATCAATGATGAGTGTGGACCTGTTTACAGGGCATGGGGGTGAACAGGCTAAAGCAGACCTGGAAGTGAATATATCACTACAATGAACTCCTGTTGGCTGTTGCCTTTACCCTGTTTACCTTTAACCTTTCACCTTTGACCTAAAGCTTGTAAATCTCCCCCAATGGTGATAGAAGGCTGTTGTCAATGGCAACCAATATTTCATGCAAGTGAATCAGTTAACATTTTCACTTTCAATGGCTCTTGAAAAATTGCAAGTCAACTACGTACTAGTTCCAGTTAAAGTCATTTTAGTAATACATCCCTCAGAAAATTGTTGTGGAATATTAATTGCAACTCAATAACAATACCAACAATATTTTAAAATGTTTAACATTCTCATTGCATGCATACATGCATATTATCATGTAGTAAGTACTTATATCTAGAAAATATATATGTTTGTTGTGTTTGTGAATATATACGATGTGGCCAAAAAAAATGTTTGGCGTTTGTGTGTGTGTATGATAATGGGCCTTAGCCTGGCCAAATTACTTTGCTCATGTTCTTTAGTGTTGTTTTAAATTATTAATTGTTGAAGGGACAGGGAAGTGCTGACAAGCTGTCAATTAGTCAGTTTCCTGTAGTTGATACTCGTTGGATGCGAGTATCGCATCAAGATTCTGTTAGCGGAATGAAAATTTAAGTTTTAAAAAACCAGACTTATTTTGCAGCAGATCCATTTGCATTATACTAACAAAATCCCTGCTTCTCGAAACAGCTAACATACCTCTTTATATTTCTCCATATTCTTTAATCTAGTGAAGCAGAATATCTGCAAAGAAAGAATAATTTTTTTTCTTTTGCTGCAATAGTATTTGATATTGATCTCCTGTAACAAACTTGATTGTTAAAAGAATATCTTTTATGCATTTTAGAGTCTTCTTGTTGCTTTCTTTCTCTCGCAGCTTTTTGGAAAGTGATTTGTTCGACTTGATGGTGTTTACACAGCTGAGTTGCAGTTTCTGTTGCACCATGGATAAAATCTGCCAGAACTTGCTTTTGCTGATATGTGATATGTAGTCTAAATTCTTGTGTTGTTTTTTCTGTTCTCTTGGCAGCCCCAGCAAGTCAAGATCAAGAACGATTGGAAGCCAGCAGAGGACCAGCCCGAACACCGGCAGACTGCGCCCTCACACCATCATATCACGGTCTGTATCTCAGCCCATGTCACACTCTCCACCCGTTTCAAACAGTCCTCTAAGGTGAGATGTAATTTATAGGTAGCTAGAGGGACCACTCATCACATGGTTCCTTGAAGAACCAATCATGGCAAGAGAGTGGCAGTGTTGCAGTGTTGTGACCCTCTAACTCACTAACCTTAGAGGTAGACCGCTTTCCAGTATCTGTGCTTTTGCTGTTTGCCCATGGTGTCAAAGTTTTGTCCCACTCTCTCTCTTTCTGTTTTTTGGGGGGGAGGGGGTTTCCTTATACCAAGGATTGCATAGAATTGTTGAACTCATCAACAGTGACAGTTTTAGTCAGGGAAATACAGACTATGATACTTGACCGTGTAGCAGTACCATAGAATATAAAAACTAAAAGGGAATTATTATCTGCTGTATCTTCAACGAGTAGGATTCTGAGATTTCATTGGAAAAATCTGGCCTTTGAATGTAATAACTGTATTTCATATTCAAGACAGATGCAGATGGTAGCTTTATGCAAATTAGGACTCAAGAAAACAATGTTGCTCGGGAATGCGTTTCGTATGAAATTCCTGACCGAGAATCTTTTACATGATGGAAAATTCAGTTTAAAAACTATGATAAGAAAAGTCACGACATCAAAGATTAATGTACATGGGATGTCTTTTTTTCTGATCTGTTTGTGGATTCAAAATTTCGATACGGGATGTCTTGTTTTCTGATCAGTGTGCGGATTCAAAACTTTGACACCATTTTTTTTCCATACTAATTTGCATCAACTGCAGTGTGCTTTCAGACTGATAGCTTCACTTTTCACATCATAAAGCCATCTTGATTTTTGAGGAGACGACAAGTCTGACCAACCCAGCCTCTAAAGGTCAAATTTCTAAGGGACAAGAACTCACTGGTCGGAAATAGATCTACAGTGATCGGACCAATTTGAAGTGGAGATTTTTTGTATCAGCATATAGTTTTTGACCAATATTTGTTTTATTTTTATTTGGTATTTTGTAATTTCCTTTCAAGGGAGTAAAATCTTTAAAATCCCTGACACAGAAACTCAATATGGCTACTGGCTGAACTGACATTATTCCATTCTGTTTTTTAATCGTGTAAATATTCTTCTTCAAATCATGATAGTTAAAGTGTGCCTGAATTTCAATAAAAGCTCTGGAAATCTTGAGTGTTTCAGCAATACTTTATGTAATTTATTTTATTATGAATGCTTACCGCATTCTTACTTACATAATTTCACTCTTATATTAAACGCAAGTATTTGTGGGGATTTTTTTGAAAAAGCAACCATACTGTAAGTTTTACTTAGGCTGTTCACACGGTAACCCATCAACATTGATGAACAATATGCAAGTCAAAGATTATAAACCTCATGCTTGGTTTTATAATGAATATATTCGTCCAGGATCTAGGAACATCCAACAGCTTCATAAATGCTAAAAGATGGAAAATAATTTCTAATTGAAGCACAATTTACCATGCTGTGTTTCAGTAATTTCCACATAATTATATAGTTTGATGCCATCATCAGCCTTGTTGAAAATTCTAAGCAACTTTCAAATTTCAGTGCTTCAAGCAGATAGGTTTGTCACTGTCTCTAAATTTTAGTGTTTTGATGATAGCTTTTCTAAGATGTCCTGTTGCTGTGATTGGCAGTTCTACTAGGTGTATAATTGGCTGGTGGCCTAATTTGTGATGTCGATTGCTTGGGTATACTGTGATTTAATTTGCTTACAGAGAACAGTGATTCTATACACTCCAAGGCACAGTGATTGTCATTGGCTGTCTGCAACAGTGATTTTCATTGGCTGCATGCAACAGTGATTTTCATCAGCTGTCTGCAACAGCGATTTTCATTGGCTGTATGCAGCAGTGATTGTCATTGGCTGTCTGCAACAGTGATTTTCATTGGCTGCATGCAACAGTGATTTTCATCAGCTGTCTGCAACAGCGATTTTCATTGGCTGTATGCAGCAGTGATTGTCATTGGCAGCATGTAACAAGGATTGTCATTGGTTGTCTGTCACAATGATGGATGTCATTCACTGCCCTTCTCTCTGATGTCTTTCACTAACTGTCTCTGGTGTTGTCATTGTTGTCATGCTTGATGATGTCCTAATTTTGCTGCCAGCCAATCAAAGGATTTGTTGAAGGATGTGGCCATGTCATTGGTTGGTAGGCACTATGATGTCATCCTCCTTGATTTTGTTGCAACACGATGAAGTGGAAAAGGGATGTTTACTAGTTGCATGAGAGAAAAATAGATACAATTGAAAGGTGAACGGTCGAGTAAATGGCCCTTTTCTTATGTGTTTATAACCTTTCATTGTCATAGCGAGAGACATCATAGAAGCTTTATTTGCCCATTTGTCCGAAGCATTAACTCTTTCTTTAGGTAGAAAAGCTAATTTTGTGAGGTAACTTTCCTCTTTAGATGGACAAACAAAACATCTTTATACCCTGCTAAAACATTGCCTTCTGTTACAAGCAGTGAAAGTGGTCTGCTCCAAAGTACAGAAGGGTACATTTTTTGGATTCAAGCTTTGCAGAAATTGTAAAGAAACAAATTGTTAGCAACTTCTCAATCAAGATTACAGACAAAAAACCCCCCAAAATGTTAATGTTGTCAACTGCATATTGTTTACTGTTGATGGGTTACTGATGTTAATGTGATATAAACCCCAAGTGTATCTTTGCTGGGGAATGTAAAACCTTGAACATGGTAATTTGTTGTAAAATGTTTTCGTGTCAACTTGCCTTGCTATCAGACCGCAGGAGGTCTAGCTGTTATCTGTACCCCCACTCAGAGGAAAAACAGACATATCAGGATATAGATGATTATGCATTCTGTATTAATGAATTCACAGTGGACTAAATGTTCAATGTTTATGGATAAAGGAAATTGGATAATTTACTTAAAATGTGTGCGTATTTTGGTCAGAAATTATCATCATTATTATAGATTTGACTTTTGTTTTTGTCCACATTTTGTAGCACACATCTCAATAAATTGGATCTCATGCTCATCGCGTAATCTTAGGCAGGAGGCGTAAACATCTTGAGAATCAGTATGAAATTGTTGTTTCAGGCGAGGTCTATAGAAATGAGTCACTGTAAAAATTTTGAATAAAAAAAAAAATTAGGTCTTTTTTTCATGACAAGCAGCACATAAATATACACAATTGCCTTCTTTAATATGCAGTCATCACGTATTGTAAACTCCATGACACGCCTCATAGCCCTGTTTTCCTGTCAAGATAGCTTTTATTTTGAGTACGCGCATTGATGCACATGTCCATATACATACTGAAGTCACTGGCGTTGATTGTACACTTGCTTTTAAGTAATGTGCATTTCCTCTCACATGTGTGGATGTGTGAATTGAAACGCTAAATGATGAGCGTGTTTTTTTTTTTTCAAATCAAAGTATTTTCAATCGTGGTGTGAGTCAAAAAATTTGTATTTGTATTTGGTTCAACAAGCTCTTTTTTTACGAGATCTAAATCAGTGTTTTACATTGAAAAACATAAAAACAAAAGAATTAGTCATTTGAGTCTTCTTGTACTCTTGTAAATATGAATTCAACCATTTGCCATGCAAATAAAGATGGCTAAATGATCTTCTTGCGCGACTTTTTACACTCTTTCTTCTGTGTCACATGCCACTTAATCTTCTGGTGTAGGAACATTTCCAGTTTGTAATTGGCCAAATTGGGACAATAAAGATTATATTGTATTGTATTGTAAAATTGCAGATGAATTACAGTAGGCTGCAGGAAGAAAGTATTAAACATTTCTAATCTGCATTTGTATTTTTTTCAATTTTTTGTAAACTCAGAATCAGGTAAATTTAATCTGAGAGGTTGGCTCCTTGTCTTCTGTTTCTGCTGTATCAGTGCAACTGAATATTTTCAAGAAAAATAGGATAATCTTGTTTTACCAGTGAATGGCTCTGTAACGTAACACTGGTGACACTTTTTATGTCAGACATTTTGTCTGTCTTAAAGGATAATTCGTCACTTTTTAAGATGAAGACAACATTTGTAAAGTATATTGATTTGCAACCACAAAAAATATTTTCCGTGACGGTTTTTGTCATAGCTTGGTTGCGATATATGTCACATCCCTCTAAAGTTCCTAAGTTTTTTCTTTGAATTCAATCTGAGTTTTGTGTCAATCTTTCTGTCCGATTTTGTGTTGCTCATTTTACACCTTTTTTTGAAATTTTTCTCTAATTCTGTTTGGAATTTTTTGCTTTTTATCTTGCAGTGAGAGTCCCCAGCAGAGTTCAAGTTTTCCGGATGAACACTTCTTCCGCCATCTCAGCACTGTCAAAGGCATGTCAGTGGAAGGGAACAGAACTCCAGAGGAATACGGATCCAGTCCGGCTGATCAACACTTCCACAGGTGGGAAAGGAGTCTACATTGTTCTTCTTTCTAGTCCAATCACAAGTACAAGTTTTGACGTAGTTATTTAAGCCAAGTAGTGCTGTATTAGACCTACCATTAAAATTATATTAAGGTAGCAGGTGCCTCCAAAGTGAAAGACTTAAACCTTTGCTCAAATTTTCCTCAATGAAACTTTCAACCATGCTTTTGCCAAAGGCAGAATACAAAACAGGGGTCACTGTGCAAAGTTCAGTATGAGATCAACAAATTACCAAAAAATTTACCAATGTTTGAAAGTAAAAATGGCCGCCATCCCTGTGTTAACACTATGGGAAAAAATGCAATTGTCAATTTTTGAAAAAGTAAGATGGTGAAACATTTTCCATCTTCAAGCTTCAACCCTTTCACCACCATGGTTTGTCCCAAATCCATTGTTTTCTATGGTAAAGTTGGACCTGTACACAGGGAACTGGGGGTGAAAGGGTTAAAATGAGCCCCCACAAGGGTTTGATCAGAAAAGAATGGTAAAAATTTAAGAATCTGAATACCTGTCCCCGAGGTGCATTCTACCTTAATTTGACCACATCTAATTTTTGAGGAGAAAATTAACTTGTTTACGGTACTTGTGTTCAGGTACGGCAGAGTGTCAACACCTGATTCTCCAAGTCGAACACCGATCCGAGAGGAGAGCACAGAGTCTGGGGATGACTATATGCCAATGTCCCCATCAGCTGTGTCGCAAGGTAAGAAGACGAAAAAAAGGAATGCAAATATGATTATTGTCTTTGAATGTTTGTGTGGACCAAGTATCATTTTTAACCTGAGTAAAAAAGTCATAAGGAGAAAATGTGTCTTTTTAAGCAGTGTATGCACATTGTTAACCCTTTTCCCAACATGGTTTAGCCCAAACCATTGTCGTCAATAGGCCAAACCCGGAATTCGAATCGACCACGGTACAAACAAAGCCATGTGCGCAAACGCGCACAGACGTACGTGTATTTCCATACGCGTTCACTACACATGTGGGTTTGTTTGTACCGGCATCACGTGATTATTTGGGCGTACTGAGTATGTAGAACGGCGTACGCATCGCGTCCTTTTTATTCCGGAGTAGAACCATTGTGATTGTGGACCTGATAATGCAGAATTAGGGTTGCACAGGTTAAAGCCACCAGTCGTGACTGTGTTAACTCGCCTGGCCCTCATCCATGTTCTTATAACTCTATGATAACTCTTATAACCAACATCTTTTACAAAGTGTGCCGGGGAAAATGAAGTGCACTGAGTGGCCTGAATTAAAATACACAGTCTGTAATATTAGTTTCTGTGATGAAATTTATCACTTGATGTTCCACAGTTAAGCATGTAAAGTGAACTTGTTTCTTCTCTGAGGCCTTTACCAGTCTGTTTTCTCTGACATGGCCACTGGAATGAAATAGGAAGAACTTTTCAGTATGCATAATGAGTTGGGAAGGCTTGTTATGTTTACTTTCACTCTACCGCAACAGCAAAAACACTCCCTTTATTGAACAACATGCGCTGAGTATGAGTATATTGACACCTAGACATGAGTATATTTTCTTTTCTAACGGAGGGTTCTCAATATAATGATCAAAGCAATACCATATATTAAAAAATGAAGAACATGATTTTGACATTATATGATAAACAATTTAAGAAGTAAACTCATGATTCTTGACTCAGAAAGTTGAAAAAAATGTGTAATGAAGGAGACTGTAGAAAGTTGATGCATTTGATCTGCAAACGTTTTCTCTTTTCTGACTTCAGGAGTTCAAAGTTACGAAACTTTCATTTGTCGAGAACTGTCAATGGGATTGAAATGAGCAGACTACAATTTCTGGTACATGTAGTCCAATATACCTCAGATGAATTTCTTCATCGGTAAAATATTACCCCGCTATCAGGATCCTTTGGAATCAGGAAAAATGTAGACAGCCACTGGTCAAAACTTCAAAAAAGATAACAACAGATATAACTTAGACTCAAGCTCTGAGATAAGATTTATGCTATCAGTAAATTATTTATATTCAATGTAATTCCCACAGCGAGGAGTCGAAGACAACCTGACCCAAAATTTAAATATTGGCATTTTTAAGAATTCAATATATCCACCAGACATGATTATCCGTGAGATAAGGATCGAGGCTAGTCTTGCCGCTGTGACTTTTCAGCTGTGTGTAAAGAATAGCTCCAAGTTATGTCTAGTACCTCTGTAGAAGTAGTTCATTGGCCGGACTTATCCCTTTCCTGGTTGTCTCATCTCCTAGAAGTAAGATGTGACCTCAGGAGGGGAGAATGACCGCATTTCCGGGATTCATAGCGGTGTTGTATGCAAGATTCATTTTGTACAGTAGAGTTTGTGGAGGCGTTGGTGAAAGCGCTGGTAATTAATGGGGGCTGCAAATTTAGGCTGCATCTTTGGACAGCTTATGTCCCTGTATCTGTAAAGGATGAGTACAGAGGATCACATGATGATCATGTGATTATCACATGAAACCCATGTCCATGCAAATTCTATGGTCTTTGGCGCTGCTATTGAGTATTTAACCTGTTCATCCCCACTTCCCTGTAAACAGGTCCACACTCACCATTGATAACAATGGGTTTGGGCCAAACCATGGTGGTGAAAGGGTTAATGTGTGAACTTGATGAAGACCGGCTTTCTCATGGTTTGTCATTCCTTTTAATATACTAGATTCATGTCAGAAGGAAATCTCTACAAATTTTGCAGATTTTGATGAATTTATAACAGCATAATTGGGAAGGTTTTACTGTACATGATGTAGGCATCATTCTGCCAGAAAACTTGTGAGTGAAGATAAGGGAATATTCAATCTTGGTAATTAGGATAAGATGTTTAAGGGTATCCCCGCCCCCCTTCTTTAAGAAATTATACATGTTTTATAATCCAGAAGTAAGCAGAGTTGTATCTTTGAGTGAGACTGTATGATATTCTGTGAGAGAGTATTTGTGATTTGAGATGATACAGCCCATATCAAATATTTTCTATTCAATCTTTTGTATTAAAACATCCTACAATTTACAGTTTACAGTTATAGTTTACAGTTTCTGAGAAAGTAATTACAGGGGAAACTGCTATATTAGAATGGTCCCCATGAATATTTTTATCCCATACATGTAAACCACTATGTAAATACCTGACATATGCTGACACAACTTCATTTTAGAAAAGGACATTAAGCCTTTGAGCGCCAAATTCAATTTCTGTCACCTTAAAATATACCCCAGTAAATTTTTTTCAAATTTTTGCCAAAATTTTGATGAAAAGCTCTAGCCAATGAAATTTGATGTTCCTTTGGTCCAAAATTATCAGAAAAATCAGAGAAAAATTCATAAAAATTGGTAAAATGTTGTACTGAAATTTTGATCGGAGAAAATTACAGCACTCAAAGGGTTATAAACAAACCTTTCCAAATCTTTTCTACATATTATCGTTTAGGTAAGAGATTATCCCCTGTTTTTATGAAATTTCATACAACTTGTTTTGTTCATGAATTCTGGTCAATGGTTCTACTCCGGAATAAACAGGGCACCTGGTGTTTCAATACACCCAAGAGATCACATGATTGGCGGTACAAACAAACCCATGTGCACACACGGCTATGGAAATGCATGTACTTCTTTGCATGTTTGTGTGTGGGGATTTATTTGTACCGTTGTCCATTTGAATTCTGGGTGTGGCCAATTGCTAATCATTTCTTTGCTAAAATTTTTTAGAGAGAGAGCCGACGGTTTGAAATTTTCTCCATGAATTCTTTAGATATATACCTTCAGATTACCGATACCGGTAGTATCTTATCAGGTAATGTTTTCACTGAAAAGGCTTATGTAGTTTCATTGTCATTATCACCGATGAGGTTGCCGCAGTGGTACTGTAATTTATGCCGCAGGCGTTAAATCACACAATTAGCGATAATGAGGGCTGTCTGACCGATGTTCTAAATCACTAAGGTCTGCAATTATTCAAAAGGCCCTCCTTGGACTTTTCAGTGGCATTAATTAATCCCCCTGGTAGTACTCCATCCGCTCTTGGAATTAAACAGTAGTTCAGCTACCTCTCTGTGCACTTTCTGATGTCATAGTTGCTGCAAAGCAGGCCCTCTAAGCTAAACTAGACGCCCATCTGACTCTGAACAGTTCTCTGTGATGGAAAAACAAATTTCACATTTTACATGTACTTGGATAGGGCTGACACAAAAGAAGTTTCCAGAAATTCCCCAATCAATGGAAAGGGTTTGTTGGTCAGAGGCTTGGTTATGCATCTGCTGTGGTATTTTGCCTGTCCAGTTTGTTATTGATAGGGGGCGCCATACCAGTGGAAGATTCCTTGCAGAAAATCCCCCTTTGCTGAGAATGTTTATTCTGTCTGTGTTTTAGCTTACTCTGCTAGCAAGTTTATACAAAAATGCCCAGTGTTAAACTTGATCAACAAGGCCTATATGTTGTGTAATGTCAGGTGTAAAAGTCAATGAATGAATTTAACCTTGAATATAGAATTCATTCATTGACTGTTATGTGATACATGTTGTACAAGAAGCATTGGTTTTGCAATTAGGCTGCTACTCTATGGTGCAAGACAACTCAGAAAGAAAAAGAAGAAGAAAATTTACTCGTTTCTGTATCAAAAAATGATGAATTTAGCCCTTCCTGACCAGACTTTCTGGTAGCGTACTTGATTTTATACCCAAAGGGGGTTAAACAGTTACTGTCCCAATATAATATATTCATTAATGTATTGCTGTACTTGTGAGTACCAATGAAGCAAATGAAGTATTACTGAAGAATTGTCCGCTCTGTTTTGGTGTAGGAATTATGTTCTATTTTTGTGCATTGAAATATAAGAATGCAATTTATATATGTATATGATGGTTAAATGTAATACTTACAGTTTAGTTTTTTTGAATCAACATAGCATATTTAGTTTACACCTTGGTTACTGGAGTGCACAGTACTTCATTCACAGCTTAATTAGTAATGACAACACTATGACCTCTAGAGGGCAGTATTTCCTTTCAACATGACTAATTGATGATGGGGAAGATGTTATCAGTATATAGCCTCTTTTTGACTTTGTATCTGTGATTTCTATGATTATAAAAGTAAAGTCTGTCGAAACCAAACCCTACAGAGACTGAGAAAATGGTATGGTTTGGAGAGGTGTTTGGTTTATAGAGGTCCTTTTAACATAGAGTTCTATTGGTGGAATGGGACATGGAAAAGGGTTCAGTTTAGACAGGTTTTCAGTTTAGACAGGGTTCGGTGTAGACAGGGTTCGGTTTAGACAAATTTCACTGTACTGTTATGGTCTTGGGGAACACAAATCAATGTGTGAATTAATTATAGGTTGAAGAGTCAAAACAGATATCCATGGCAACAAGTGTAAGAATAAATAGGTTTAGGAAGTTGAGAAAGAAAAGAAAAAGAGGGATGTATTGACCTTCTGGATGGCACAGGACATGAAGTTATAAATGTGTGTAGAGCTTGACGTCATCTTTCATTTGACAACAAAATATAAAAAACACACAAGCAGAGCTCTTACCAAAAGAAAGTTAAAACCTATACTGTTTTGATTTGGCTACAGTTTAAGTATCAGATCTTATAATAATTATTGTATTTTTCTGTGTTTTTTTTTCACAAACCCCCATGAACTGTTGGTGTCCAGGCCAAGCTATTCCTAAAGTTGTTTCCACTGAAGGCTACATGGAAATGGTGAGAAATGCCAAAGCAAGACCAGTGAATGAAAGTTACGTCAACATGTCACCAGCCAACACACCGTCATTAAGTAAGTGTGGCTTGTATCTTTTGGTCATTTTATCAAAATTAAAGTCCAGTAACTGTAATGTTTGATGCCTTTTTTCACTATTTTTGTTTTTCACGTCAATTGCTAGTTCTTGTTCTTCTCACTAAAGCATGTTGAAATACCAGCTATTTAGTTCATCAACACTGCGTCCATACACGTAAAATGCAATATTATTCTTTACATTTGAATTCAATTCTATACTAGAATTCACTTGTCAACAATAACGATGCAGTTTACACATGTACAGGGTGAGTTGACAAGCTGAATACTGTGTATATCAACATGCTTTGGGGAGTAGAACAAGAAACTGTAGTTGAAGATTAAAAAAACAAAACTGGTGAAAAAATCATCAAATGGTACAGCTACTGGTCTTTTAACTTTGTTAGTGTGGTGGTCCATAGTTATTGATAAATTTGAGAAATGTATGCCTTTAGTAAGCAAATGGTTGCAAAAAGCAATAGTAAACCTCGGTTTACATAATGGCTATAACGAAGCAGAATTCTCATAATTACACATCCATTATTGAGTGCAACGTTAATTTTTAGTTTGTCTAGTCGCCAAAAATAAATTTAATTTGGCCTTTTATGTAAAAGAAAGTTAGAACCTATACTGTTTTGATTAGGTTTCTTTCTAAATTTGATATCAGAGTCACATTAGTTCATAACTACAGTGTATCTCCCTGAGACATAGGTGCTACATTGTGTGTCAAAGTGGAATGATAAACAAAAGGCTGATTTTACAGACCCTGAGGGCGCCCTCTACTTTCCTCCTCGACTCTGGTGGGAATCAGTGTATGTGATCTCATCTTGAATCTCTGTGTTCCCAGGTGAACTTGACTCGTACATGTCGATGAGCCCAACAGCTACTCAGAACAAAGATTCACCGGCCAATCAGAAAGAAGCGTCAAGCAAAGTAGACAAAGCGAAAAGAAACAGCGATGAAGGTTATATGGACATGGCCCCAGTCACAGGTGCTGTTCCAAAAACAGGTAACTGGTCACAGAGTTTTTATTTTAGTCAAGAGATAAAAAAACACCTGTTCAACAGGCCAAACCAAACCAGACTTGGTCTGTGTAACAATTTTCTTTTATCTTGTAAGTCTTTACACATGCGATTCGGCCCATATTTAGCTCCATACATGGTTCATGTTCTTTGTAAGAAAACAATATAAGATGAGTAAAAAGAGCTTAATACATGATTGTGGGAGTACAGCAAAAGAGTGTCTTTTTCAGATAGATAAAAAAATACAAGCATATGCATGCAAATAACTGTGATTGGAGCAGTGAGACTGCAATTTTGCTGTCTACCACAAGTTCAGCCTTGCTGATTGTAATACCTCAAGTTGAAAAGCATTAATCTACAAGGTCCCACAGAGACAAACCATCTAGACATCCTGTACCTAAATCGACACTTAGCTGTAAATTTTTATAGTTTTGTAGTGTTTTTGCCCTGTAAGTCAATGATGTCGTTCTCATACATTTTATTGAAATGCCAAGCATCCAGCTCGGGTATTGTTTCTGCTGACGACAAACTAGCAGTGAGTAAATTTTAAACTCTGGTTGGTTTTCAAAAAGTCATGAAACATTAAACAATGCCTGGCAATTTCTTCAAACTCGATTGCCATCTATGTTTTGTGAAAATATCAACTCTGTCATAAAATATTAGTCGCTGGGAGATATTTGTGTGATAACTGGAGTTATCCACAATGTGTTGACCATGTTACTGTGAAAATATTTTATTCCATAAGGCCTGGAAAATTGTTGAAAAACTCTTGAAAGTCTATAAATTATCAGCATCATTGAGTGTAATATCCTGAAAAATATTTGTGATAGTAATGTTCTTAACTCATTTCCTGTCCAAGTCCTGTCTTTTTAAAGGATTTTATGTTTCTGTTTGTTCTCAGGATCAAATAAATGCTAAATTTTTTTGTTTGGGATTTCTGAACACGATTATTGTGAGGTATTAGTTACGTGTCTCAAGACAGAAAAAATTAAAACTTTTCCTTAAACTCTAGTTCCTGTAACTTTAAAATATTCTCAGATTGAGAATTGAAAGCAGGGATCATTATAAAGACTTTTGGATTGTGACTTTGATTACCTACAAGTTATCGGTACTTGAAATTCAAAATGGCTGCCGTACAGATGTTTAACACTGTGAGCGAAAAATAATTTTTTTTTCAATGTTGAAAACTTCATGTGCTCCACAGACTTAAAAATGAGTTCATACATGTAGCCAACCAGAAAAATTCCACCTTCATTTCTTGGCAGACTGGATAAATTCTATTATGATTTCTTAGATCTGTATTTGCAGATAGAAATAGTCCACAAGCAGTGTGTTCCAATATAGTTTGCACGTCATGTAGCCATCATATGGCTTGCTGAGTAGGTGTGTTATCATGCTCGGATAATTCTTTGTGTAGGTTTCAATTTCTCCAGTCTCCGACTGTGTTGGATTTGAGGACAAAAGACAGGAAAATCTCATCCTTCAAAAAAAAAAAGGACATGTAATATGACAGTAATCAAGTTCCAATTGATCTACAGCCCAGGGCTAATCCTGCCATTCAGTCCCAGCAAAATTAAGTATATTTTTCAGAAAACTATCCGCGCCTTTTTGTTTCCTCGAAAGATACTTACAGCCAAAAAATGCTCATTTATTCTCATAAATATCACGTACATTACTGAGGAAAAAGTCAGGGGAATTTATATTAAAAATAATAATTTTGACATTTGCAAAATAGGGTGTGCGTGGAGTGAAACTGAGGCACTCAAAATTGCGAAAATCTGAGAGATCTTGTGATTAGATGGTTTTTAATATGTCAGGCTGATGTGTTGGACCAAATTCATAATCTGTGTGTAGGTGGGTACGGTCTCGTCTAATCTAGGTCTTTATGATAGACCCGACAAGATAGCCATCTATGTGGGACATAATGTGAAATTGTGTATGCTACCTGAATGTGCTGTGTTAGTAAGTGCTGATACTCTCCTGTTCGTGGTTTCCGAAGCAAGGCCTATCAGTAATGATCATTTCTCTCCTTCAGTCGTGATCCGTCAGAATTCTTTTGGGTCAAGGATACCATTCCTTTTACTGCAGATGATTTTTTTCCCCGCAAAGTGTAAATCCCAAATTCAAGAGTTCTTCTTGAATTTGAAGTCGGATTCTATCATATCTTGTCAGTGATGTGGATTGGAACATCACATGTGAAGGTCAGACTTCAGAGATCGAAGTACGAAAATTCACATATTTCTCGCAGATTTATTAGTTCTGTAGTACAAGAGTTTTAGATTCTCAATGAGCCTCACTTTGTCTTTAAAGGGACAAAGTCGGCCATTTTTCATGAATTTTGTTTGATGCAAGATACTATGTATATTGTTGGACATGTTGAAAGATACTGAATGAAGGGGTGACCATGTATATATTCGACCCGGGTTTTAGACAAATTAAATGAAACCACCGCGACATTGGATTAATAGTCGTGAGCGTTAATTCATTTTCGCTAAGGTTTCATGTATCATATCTAAAACCGGGGTCGAATATACGCATGGTCACCCATTCATTCGGTATCTTCAAACATGTCAAACAATATAAGTAGTATCTCGTATCAAACAAAATTCATGAAAAATGGCCGATTTTGTCCCTTTAATCTACACCCACTAACATTTTAATCAACTTCCATATGTCAGTCCAGTTGTAACTGCAGTCCAAAGATCATTTGTCCCTTTCCTACACCGCATGTGGTTCTGAACTTTGATCAGTAAAGTAATAGACGTACTGATAATGTAAGCACTCAAGGGTAGTACACACACTAAGGGATGAACCTTGTGATAAGTGGGAGGGGGTGAGGGCTATAGGAATCCAATAGGAATCCAAATTGTTTTGCTGAATGTCATTTCAGACTTCAATATTTTTATAGCTTGGGCAAACTTAATGTTTTGAGCCAAAAATATTCGAACAGTCATGTGTTTAAATCGTCCAGGCCCAATATGCTGTTTTGTTTAATGTGAATCTTTTCTTGGCCATGTTTCAGACACGCAAGCAGTGACACAGACAAGCTCAGTGGAGGTAGACTCTTACATGAGTTTTACGCCAGGAAGCGGAGGCGGAGAACCGTTGTCAACTGCGCTGAAAACGACGCCAGGTAGCGCCAGTACGGAGGTCAAACCGAAAGTAGTGTACCCGACCGGCACTTCACAACAGACTGCCAAAGCTGCCATTGACACGTACATGCCTATGAGTTACGAAGGTCAAGGGCAGCAGAAATCAGACAATAAACCTAGCCTTGGTCAAAAAATACCTCAGACAGTGGGTACAGAACATGAATATGTAAACATAAACCTTTCGAAGAAAAATCAGAACGCTGGCGATTACGCTGAGATGGACATGAGCAGAGTTCAGAGCCCACCCATGAGTGGAAGCACTTCTCCGCGTCCACAAAGACTTCATCTTCCACCTGATGACAGGTCTTATGTGAATATTACCCTACCTGATGTCAAGCACAGGAAATCACCAAAGGTTTCACCAAAAATCTCCCCAAGCCTATCTCCCAGAATGCCAAAAACTGACAAGAAAATTACACAATACCAGGAATATATGAACGTAGAGCTAGGAACCAAAGACGTTCCGAGGCATAAAGTTCCGGGCAGTCAGCCCGGTAAAGCAGCTAGTCCAAGTCAGGGATTGCTGCCTCAACTGAAATCACAGAAAGCTGAGAGGGAGGAAGCTGTGCCGCAGAAGTCAGCAACAGTAGGCAGTGATTATCTTAACTTGCAGTTTCCCATGGCGGGCGCTGTGGCAAAACCCAGTCCCGAGCCACAGCGTCGGGCATTGCAGCATCCGGCGTCAGAGTCAGCCGCAGCTGCTGAACCCAAACTGAACTATATCGCTGTAGATCTTGGTCCAAGCGAGGAGCCTGACGAAAATGGCCAGAGCCGCTCGCCGCGATCTCCAAGATCGCCATGCTTGCCACTCAGGGTTGCGTCAGACAGTGATGAGAAAGGGGAAAGCAACTACGCTAGCATTGATTTCACCAAATCCGAAGTTTTAAAGAATATATCTGCAAAAGTTAGAGAGGAAAGATTCTGAATTCACACGACAAGAAATTCATTAAAACAATTTCATAAACAAGCAAGTTTGTAAAGGATGAGATTTTGACGCAAACAATCAGGAAGCATGCCATGTTTCCGTATCAAATTTCTAATCACTTTCTGCTCCCATAGGGGAACACTCAATCAAATCAATCAGTATTATTGCTGTACAAATTCTGAGCAGTTTTATGTTGCGGATTCAGTATTTCAACCTGAATCTGAATCTCAAAAAAAACAAAACATCCAAAGCATTAGTGGCCTTAACTACAGTATCTATGAAAGGTACACAAGCGGAGTCCTAGATGGGACCATGAGAACCCAGGGGGAGTTTATATATCTTCTTCCTCTCAACTTTTGTGTTTCTTTTTCATCTCAAAATGAAAAGAAGTCCACTTCTTGTGTGATGGTAAGGTCAATATGTCATATATTCATCTATTGCTTTAACACTATTTCTCAATCTTTTGTCGACTAACTACTTAGAAAACTATTGTGGTATGATTGTATATTCGGAATTGGTGTGATACGATTTTTGCATGACAGACCTTGCCTGTCATCTGTCTTTTGTATTTCATAGTCTTCATGTGTATGGGTTTTTGTTTTCGGCACTTTGCTGCTTTGTGATGGTGTAATGTAAATGTATGTGGAAAAAAAATGGAGAATGTCTATTGAATAGTGCATGTTCCGAAAAAGTAAAAAAAACCTGCTCACCTGAGAAACTGCAAATGTAAAAAAGAATAAGTATATGTGGTTTATGGGATTTTCTCAACCTCAGTCTCACCATTCTTATAAGTATCTAAAAAATGAATCTTGCTTGGTAAAACTCTACCTGTGTTTGCTCAACCCTTTTACCTCTTGTGAAACGGTGACCTTTGTACTTTTATGTGTTTAGGGTCAGAGGTCGTTCAAGGTGGTTCAAGTATCTTGAAGAGTTCCTTTGATACTGTTGACTTTTACCAGGGGGAAAATGAATGCTTCTTGTACAATGTTGGCTTTTTTCCAACCCTTCCACCCCTATTTCTAAGTAGAGAGGCCCAGCTGTGCAATAGAAAACGATAGGGTTTTACCAAAATTGTGTGGGCAAAGTGTTAAAGTGTACCTGTGAACCCTTGTTGGGGGAGCAAGATTCTGAGTTTTTGTGACATTTTTTTGAAAATGAAATATTGCTCACTGGGCTTGTTCTTCTTGTGTTTTTTTTTTGAACAATGACACTTTCCCTGGATTGTTTTTTCGTGTAGCTCAATATTGAATACACAATAGACTTTTGAAAACTTGTACTGCTAGAGCATGGACAAACGCGAGCGTCCACGTGACTGTTTCCTCAATATTGTATTTGTATAAAGCTGCACAGGTACGATTTTTGGAGCAGAGAGTTTTAGCTTAATCTACTCTCTGTTGTCAAGAAAGCAGATGTAAATTTGTGAAAGGCATCTTTTATGATTGAGTGGTTTTGTTTTGTTCCATTAACCTCTGACCTCTGACCTCTCTTGTGAGTTGTCAGGTGAGATTGTGTTGTTGGTATCAAGACTTTGCAAATTTTTTGGCGGGTTTATTTGTGGTATTTGTATCAACACAAACATAAATTTCTGGCCCTCTTTTGCAGCGCCTCTTGAATTGGTTGAAAAAATGGAATATTTCAAAGAACAATTCCAAAAATGAATAGAAAAGATCATTTTCATTAGTAGTGATAGACACACAGACAGAGAAGGGCGTTTGACGGGAGTGAAGAGAATTTCAAGACATTAACCGTCAAGTTGGTATGGTCCTGTTCTCCAGAATTTTCAACATTGAGCCAACGCACTTAGATACGGGTGTGAATAACCGGTGGCTTCCTCACATTTGCTTGTTCGATACATCTGACATCCCTTTCACCCCCATGGTTTGGCCCACACCCCTTGTCATCAATGGCGAGCGTGGACCTGTTCACAGGGAATTTTTGGGGTGAACAGGTTACAAAAATTAAATTCACCAGGGGTTACAGTGGTTCTTAAAATCAACTCTTTGTTACGTTGTTTCCCACCATGTCGATGTATGACCTTATCTCATGAAACGAAAGAACTGTAACCAAACTTTGATGGTGAATGGGTTGTCGATCGCAGAGTCAAAAGGTTTAGGTATATTTTCATGTAGACAGGGAAATCTAAACAGACAAGAAACTTTGTAATTTGACCGTTTTGATTTTGAAATGGCAGCTGATTTCACATTCAGACAAAAACCGACACTAGAAGTGCGATCACATTATTACAGTTCATTTTATATGGCACTTATGGGCACCCGTACGCAATAGATGTTTTAATCCTAGAGCCAAGATAGCAAAGCTGTGGAAAGAGTCATGGCATTTCAGGTGACAAGAAAATCTGACCTCCTGTTCCCCCTCCCCACCCCTACCCCCCACCCCCACCCCGAAGCATGTGGGACAGCTGATTCGATGTAATATAGAAAGGAGTGTTAGCATTCTGAGCATCAAATTAGCTTAATTTCAACCAGCAAATTGACTGGCCAGTATCATGTATCCGACATGCTAACTTTTTTGGGGGGGAGGGGAGGGGGTAGGGGCATGAGAGGTGAGGTGTGATCATCAATTGACAATGATCTTTGTTGCTCAACACTCTGGAAATAGACCTGATGGATTCATTTGATATATGTGAGTCAAGTGTGTAAGGTATACAACATGATGATGCATGCCTATTGTTCGGTATATCTGCATACAAACTGAGTTGTGCTATCGTATGGGGAAAGATGCAACAAATTCTACAACATGACAAGCAGTCTAGTTTCTTCTCATTGTTGATGCAGGGCTTCAAGCTTCCACTTGTAGGTATTTGTAATATTGGAGCAGGTTTATCTAAATGGGTCTTCCCTTATTATTGCTTTTGTTTTGGAGCTACTTTGATTAGTGCGTCTAATTTTTGAACACTTTTTCCCCACGGTCGCCATCAAAGTACAAAAATGGGAAGCCGTGTTGCCAATCGGATGACGACAATTCAGTCGTTTTCATCAGCCAACTTGCAAGGTATAAGCATGCCAACATGTGGGTTTAGGTCCTGGGTCCCTTCACTGAAACTGTTTGTGTCACATACCAGTCTCTATCTACTGGCATTAGTGCAGAGACCTTTGTTGTCATGGTAATCCTCTTGATGTGAAGAAACAATTACAAGGGGATAAAAAACAAACAAACCATGTGCCCACCCCACCCCTGAGTAGGATGCCCCAGCACATATTGCAATTTCCATGGTAACAATAGTGACGGAGTCTGATAAGTTTTCATAGATGTAGCACTAATTAAATGTCACAAAAATGACTCCGCCCGTGCATTTTGGCCTGTCACCCTAGAAACGCCTCCGAGCAAGGACGGGGAGTGGTTGCCATGGCAGCACCGCTCTTACTTGTGACCCAGTTGTCTGACGCCAAGTGACGTATGACCACAGTAGATCTGCTGTATGAAAGCAATTTTAGAAAATCCTCAAAAATACAAAGTTTATTATAGAAATTTTTAATCTTTCGATCAGTGGTCAGAGTTCAAAAAAATAACTATTTTTTCATTTACTTTTTTGCAAAGAAATAATTGTGATATTGTATAATATTTTATTGTAGTAATTGTTATATATTTTGGCAAACGTTGTGTATTTTTGCTCGTGAGATACAGTCGTATATTATGTCCATATTACAGTATCTTTACCACTACAGTAGTTCAAAAGCTGGAGTATAGGAAGAGCCCGCTGGCTGCAGCCTATATGTATTAGCTGCCGTTCAGGGACTGCCCATTAGATCTTGAAGGGGGGACAGCATGAAAAGGCAAAATTTTCAGGGTGAGAATTCCAAAAAAAAATATTTGCATGCTTGCTGCTTTCCCACAAAATACAACAAGATGTGATGGCATTATGGGAAGCACGGACAAATTTATGCCTTTCTTATTTGAAGATAAGTGTTTGGAAATATTTCAAACTTCAGAACCATAAAACGAAGTTGCATGTCGTCTTTCTGACCGACCCCTGTCAAGACCTAGTGGCCCGGCCCTCAATAGTAATATAAACCTAAACAAAAGTTGGTGATTGTTCAATGTTATGCATTGTAACCAACTTAACAAAAACTTTGCTACATCTAAGTCAAGGTGAGTGAATTTCGTCTGTGTCTGTATCTCGCGATTTTTTGAGGGGGTTTTACTAAACTTTTAAAGAATTGCACTGGAAATAATTTGTTCACAGGCATATGTTTTGAAGTGTAAGCGTTTTTTCTCGACATTGACCTCTAGCGCTGATTACACACTGTAATTAGTTGGGCAGCTTCAAGGAGAGTGTGATGAAATTCGATTTGAACTTCTGACAAAAGAATGCAGTACTTACAGTCTGCCACCATCCGAAAGGGATGTCTGAAATTCACAATTATGTTTCTTTCTAAAAATGAACTTGAAAACAATTTGAAAAAAAATGCAGAATATTTGATCACACAAAAGTAGAATTCAGTTATTTGTGTCTCCCGATGAAATTGTAACTTCCTATTTTTAGACATTGTACCGAAGAGAGGCAAGCAGTGTGTCGGTTCAGAAGTGATTTGCATAAAAACAAAAGTTTTTATCTCTTGATTGGTTGAGCTGACGCACCACGTTTTAGCTTTAAAGACAGTTCTTAACAGTGAATGTACAGGCTATCGTGTTTTTTCCCTTTTTATCGCTGCCTCATGGTTCTGTCTCGTGCAATAGTAAAAGTTAATGTCACCTAGTATCTAAACTATTATTAAATAAAAAACTGTGTTTTGAATAATGCAAAATGAAAACAGTTTTCATTTCTTGTGTCTCTGTAATGTACATAAAATTGTATGTATGCATGCATGCATATATATATATATATATATATATATATATATATATATATATGTATGTGTGTGTGTGTGTGTGTGTGTGTGTGTGTGTATGTAATATCTATGTATCTATGTGTGTATGTATACGTGTATGTATGTATGTCTGTCTGTCTGTCTGTATGTATGTCATATACACAGACAAGCATTAAGTGTGTAGAATTCCCTAACAGTGTGGGACTGGCTGATATTAACAAGCCGATTGATTTATTTTTTGACAAAAAGCTTTCATCATCGTAAAATCTTTGTCACTATGATAGGACCATAACTCTTTGTGCATCAATTTCTTGAAACAATGCATTTAGGAATCACGCAGGCTTTAAAACTGGCAATGATCTCCCTGAGGGTTACGGATACCGGGTTTCCTTTGATGAAAGTATTGTATAGGCTTTAAACCTGCCATTTCTCCTTGTTTTACGTTCTAATTTTATTATCGAAGCCATCCTTCTTACCTCGATACGATGTTTGTTATTCAAAATTATTGATTGGGCCGTGCAATATTATCGCGGCACTTTGGGCAGACTGACCTTTATACACAGTCACCGACGTCGACGGACTGTGTCAAGGTCTCGCTTTGCGTCGTCTCAGTCCGACGTAAGAAATTGGCACTTTCACCTTCCGTAAACATCATTAATGTTACATAGAAGCTTGTCAAGTTGAGTGGGATATGGCGATGAGTTTGTTCGGAATCAGACTAAATCTTCTGATATAGTATATTATATATATCTTCTGATATACTTCGCGCTTCGAAAATGAAAGACAAACTTTTGCTCAAACCTTTCTCAAGCAAACTATCAACCATTCTCTTTCGAAAGTGTAAGAATAAAAATCGGGTGGGGGTGACACCGTGTAAATTTTGGTACTAGAGAAACAAATTACCCAATATTTACCGATGATTAGAAATCCACAATGGCAGCCATCCCTGTTTTAACTGTATGAGGGAAAATGGAATTGCCGATTTTCACAAAACTGAGCCAGTGAAAATTTATCTACTCCATAAGCTCTAAAATAAAGAATATTGTGAAAATATGTGTACGAATACCTGTCCCCAGGCGACACAGTTGTGGTTTACAGCCATATGAAGTTTGCAAAGGCGTGGCTTCAGTCCTACAGCCAGTAAGCATAAAAGCAAAATAACGGTTTGTCCAATAATATCTATACGATTTCGGAACACCTTAGCTATATTCCATGTGTTACATAGAACGTCGTATCGAAGAGGTCACAGCGATTTTTGAAGTTAAAAACTCAAAAATATACATCTATGTGACAAAGTTTAACTGGCTAAATGAAAAAAGAGTACAAATATTTCACACTGCCCGCTGTTCACATCCTCTCCTATAACTGAAATGGGAAGTGCAGGTTGGGTGTCACTGCATGATGCCATTATCAAGCTTGCAAGGCAAGGCAAGGGAAATTCATAAGACGAAAACAATAACGCATTGCTGAAGTAGTGCGTTCATTCACCGCTATCATGACATCCGTGGCTCGCGCTTTCCCATCACTATCGCCGAAGGGCACTCACTCTATGTTCTCGCTTATATTTACCGTTCTAAAATAACTGTACATTGCACATGTCCCTTGCTTTTTGCAGCGCTTCGAATTTGTTAGTGCTAATTTTTTGACGGGGGTCACGTGTTGTCTCTCCGCCAACGGACTCTATTCACCGCAAAGACTGGACAAATCATCGTACAATAACGAAACTGGTAGCAATGCGAATATGTAAAGAGTCGTTCTGAACAAAGCCCGCTGAACAACAGAAGGCGAAATGCAGGATGTAAGATCGAATGTTACGAATCGCCAAGATAGCGCCGGCGTCAAACAACAGAGGGCGAAATGCAGGATGTAAGATCGAATTTTACGAATCGCCGAGATAGCGCCGGCGTCAATGTGTGACCACTTCTACCGTTGGTGAAAATAACTTTCTGAGCTGGAGGAACAAATTTTGAAGGCAAAGAAGGAGAGCAGTTCCAAACAGAGGGTATTGAAGGCTTGGCTAGGTTTAAGTGCCTATCTTTTCACTGTCGAGCCAATGATTTTTTGAATAATTATACGCCGACCGCAATCTCAAATCTAACATGTCAATTATATTATGCACACAGGCTTCCGATCCTGTCGAATATCTGTGGCTATATTTTAATAGCACGTTGTTCATTTCATTTAATTGCAAATCGTAGCTCCAGGTTCCCACGTACGTTGAAGTATCGCCACCGCCCAGCGGCGCCTTTTGCCCTGTATACATGGCATCATTTCTTACGCATCGATGGCTCATTGATCTATTTATGCCCATGCTGTCCACACCTTCAAGATGACACATACAAATGACTTTACGATTGTTGTAGGCATAACGAGGAATTTCTCCGCTAAGATCTCAATGCATTCGATATTCCAGTAAAGTAGGTCATGGTCTTGTGGCTTAGGCGATGCGCCCCACCATCACTACGTCTCCCGTTGCGACCTACAGATACTCTCTCACAACCAACCGTCTGAGAATATAACCCCCTCCAATCAATATTGTAACAAAACCACGTGATCGAACTATGTTCGATTCTCCTATTGACGTAGCCGAAATTTGAGAGTCGCTTCATTCAAAAACTATGTCAAGGTCGCAAAAATCCCGAAAGACTTGTCCTCTTTATTGTATGATTTATACAATACCAGTATTTGGATTCAAACAACGACTTTCTCAAAATGGGTTGTGTGTACCGGTACTCCAACTTTTCCGCGTACCACTGCTATGTGTTGCAGTGACTTTCATATCGATAGAAAAGTAACTATCTTCCGAGAGATCACGCATGCGTGACAGATTTTGTAAAATTGTCTCTCCATGTCAAATGATTTTCTTGATTACTGATTTCGAGATTATAGCGGTATCAGATCAGCGCTTCTATCTGGCCCGCTGGCAATCACACAATTCTGGAACGATTGAAGCCAAAAACTGCCGTGAAGAATGCATGTAAAGCCTAATTTAACTTCTAAAAGATAAAACCACCACTAGCACACATTTTATATTCGATTTATATCTTGGGGCAATGTGCAGCGTCTCGGAAGATTATAGCCTATTGATTGGCTGACTACCATTCTTATTATCCAATCATTTCGCAACAGACGATCAGCTTTAGTTTCGGATCCCAAAGTTGCTGTAATAATTAAAATTAACCAATCAGACACGACCTTCCGAGCCGCTGCCGATCAGCAGAGATCTCTTTTATTTGAATGACGCGCTCGTTACTTTTTTGCCGTGTCAAAGTCAACACACATACACATACAGACCAATCGACGAGACTATCCTTTAATACGTTCATGCCTGATCACATCCATTTTCTCCTTACTCTAATATCTCGACGCTCCCCTCTGAGCTGTACAAAGTTCTTTGTCTCATAAAAGCGTATAAAAAAGAAACCGAATTTTAACCAAGTCATGCTGACTGTCCGACAATCACAGGTTCAAACTAGGCAAGAGTCTGCGGAACACTAATACGGCGGGGAATTTCACATCTGAGCCTTGGCGAGAGCTTGTCACGAAAATGCATCTTTCTAGCGATGCTGTCAGTAAGT
This sequence comes from Ptychodera flava, assembly GCF_041260155.1. NCBI lineage: Eukaryota > Metazoa > Hemichordata > Enteropneusta > Ptychoderidae > Ptychodera > Ptychodera flava. The sequence goes on along the minus strand of NC_091944.1, from coordinate 21,954,295 downwards.
TTCACGCAAATGTCATACGGTGATGCACATTAAATACTGCAAATCCAGAATAGCATTGGACAGAATAAGACATCCGAAGCAAATTGCACTCTGGAATTAATAAGATTTAAAGGTTTTGGTATTTTGTTTGAGGTACTTACTAGTTGTGGGTATAACTAGAAAAGAAGTTTGCGTTCACCACACTGACTCAGTAACCTTGTTTCTACTGTACTTCATAATGTAGCATATTCCATTTCCATTTCCAAATTGATATATTCAATAAAATATATAGAAAGAAGACAAACACATACATACATTTGTACATCCATCCATCCTTAATTTAATACAACATAGATACGTACGTACATAGATACACACATACACTCATAGATAGATAGATAAATAGATAGATAAATAGATAGATAGATACATACATACATACAGACAGACAGACAGACAGACAGACAGACAGACACCATACACACATACATACATACATACATACATACATACATACATACATACATACATACATACATACATACATACATACATACATACATACATACATGCTTACATACATGAAAGTAATATATTTCAGAAGTTTTTCTTGTGAGCTTTATTAACTTATTACACAATGAAAAACAATCACATGATTACACTATCAGTAAACAGCTGCTAACTTAACACGGAAAGAAGAGGATGGCGCGACCTCACACCAAATTAGGTTAGTAGGTCAAACAGCGCGGATGTTGCTCATCGCCATCATTCAAGCATTGCATTTTTAGCCGCATATAATACATTGAGCTCAAATAAACGAGTTTTGAAGTCTTGTGCCGGGACATCTTTAATTCAAATCTTGTATTATAGTGTTACCGGAGCCAGAAGCTTTTCTCAAAACAGTCTCATCTATAGAATATTACGATCTATATTTATTTCATTTTCGATGACTGATCGCTCTGTACACGGCACGCTTACAATTACATTTGGCATAAACAGTAGAGATTATTGAAAAAAACATGTTAATATTGAATTAGACCTTACATCGTTAATACTGAATTAGACCGTAAAAATAGAGTCCGTTTGATGACATGATAATGACAATCAAGTTTAAGCCCCGCAAATATAGTTATATGTAGATTGTCAAATACAGGAAGGTTTACAAACAATGATCATAATTTTGATATGAATGTACGTCAAATATTGATTATTATTTTGATTAATTTATGATAACTCATGGTGTATAGATATCAATAATTTGTTTCTTTTTGACAAATTCTATATTAAAGAAGAATATATATGCTGTTGATGTTACATATATACAATATTGCTGCGGTATCAGTTTATAATTGGGTCACTAGGTCAATTTTCGTAACTCCATCATAGCTCTAGATAATCACTAGTAATCAAACGTTGAGTCTCGGAAATCGATTTTTTCAACAAATGACTTGAAGGCAGTTGTATTGTATCACACAAACATCATTTTTTCCAAAGTTTGTGGGCAGAGTGTCGAATTTACAGTCAGTGCGGCAGAAAGCGCCACGAGAGAAAAATCGTTACGGAGATTACTTCAATCCTGAGAAGCCACTTTCGCGCGCCTTTTTGAGAGTTTGGCGCCAGTCTCTCCTTCACAAACTTCGGCTCGGTAACACAGCGTCGTTTTTGATGAAACAGGTTTTTCCCGAGCCGTGAGTCTATACAAAACATTTTATCTAACCTTTTGAGCGCTGTAATTTTTCCCATCAAAATTAATGTGCAACATTTTTCAAATTTTCATAAAGTTTTCTGTAATTTATTTGGTAATTTTGGACCAAATGGATACCATATTTCATTGGCTACAATATTTTAGCAAAATTATAGCAAAAATCTGAAAAAAAATTGACTGGGGTATATATTTTGTGAAGGTGACAAAAATTGACTTTGGCGCTCAAAGGGTTAATATTCGGTCATGAACTTAGTCAACATGTCCGCATGGCGACTCCCTCCTCGAAAGCGCCTGAACCTAAAAAAGGTATATTTCGTATTAACAAGCCAACAAAAGGAGATCAGCACATTTGTTCTTTGCATTGATAATATCAAAAACTTAGCATTATTCTTGAAAGCAACGTATACTTTTAGCAGAGGACAGCAGCAGTAATATGAACTTGTCCACCTGACTACGATGGCGAGAGTCAATGTAATGGAATGTGTGATAGAGTAGAAATTCAAGTGTTTTCTGTCTGTCTGTCTGTCTGTCTGTCTGTCTGTCTGTCTGTCTGTCTCTCTCTCTCTCTCTCTCTCTCTCTCTCTCTCTCTCTCTCTCTCTCTCTCTCTCTCTGTTTTTCAGCTAAGAGAAAGAGGTAGGTTAAACACATCTTGAGAATTGCGATTTAAAGTTGAAGCAACTTTAGGTGTTTTTATGTCCTTCTAGCAAACAGCAGCCACTATTCGAAGGTGACGATCTGTGGAAGTTCATCAGGGCAGCTATCGTGAACCTGTGATAGTATTGGTCTTGTGATAATCCGAGAGTCAAGGATAAATTCCATATGGCCTTAGTGTAAATTGGCAACTTAACAAGCCTTGCCGCTGGACAAGTAATAACCTTTATGAAATGCAAGGAAACTGTGCGTGCTTCGTGCCATGATATAAAATTTCATCTGATTGAGAATGGATGTACCATCGACAACGTCCTTCTGTCGACGCGCCCGAATTGTTGACAGAAAACCATTATCGACACGAACGTCTCGAAGAAAATTCAATCAGTCGGTCTGTATATCCTGAGGCTACCGGAGTCGAAATCAATCGATGCTAAAGGTAGCTGTCCGGAAGGTTGTCGACTCTTTCACAACAACACGCGCGCTGAATTTTAATTTTCCTCGATATAATCAGATGTTCGCGCTTTGGGGAAGGATGTCCCTGGGTCACATTCCGCTTGCATGGTAATTATTCCCATCGGCGGAGAAGGAAAGAAAAGTAAAGTGGATTCCGATCAGACACATAGCCAAATTGGAGTCATTAGACTGATGTAATCCTTTGCAAAAAATTCAATTTTCATTCAAAATTTGAAATGAAATTTTTAGTGGGTGTTTCAACACTTTTGGGAGTAGAAAAAAAGTTGCAATTGATATACAAAATAAAAACGATGAAAAGATCATCTAAAGTTAGCATTACTGGCCCTTTAATAGATTTCATTTCCAAATGCACGTGTAGACGGTACTCACAACAAACACTCAGCTTTCACACCGCGTATGCGGTTGATAAGGGACGAAAGTTTAATTTTAGGTGGTATGCGCCTCGAAAGTGAAAGACTTAAACTTTTGCTCAAACTTTCCTCCGAAATGAAACTTTCACCTATTCTCCTACCAAATCGAGAATAAAAATCAGAGGTCACCGTGCAAAGTTTGATACTAGATAGAGATACAAATAACCTAACATTTACCGAGGGCCGACTTGCAGCGATTTCGAAGCTGTTATCCAATTGGTTGGCAGAATCTTACCGTTACAATTAAATAATACAAATAAACTCCCTACGTTGCTGTGAATAGTGACAATCGACCAATCAGATATAACCTTGCAAACACGCTGCGAGTCAGCCGTTTACCGATGCTTGAAATTCAAAATGGCCGCCATCCCTGTGCTAACTCTATGGGGGAAAATAACATTTTCAAATGTCGAATTAAGACGGTAAATTTGTCATTTACTTCAAAAGCTTTAAAATTAGCCTCCAAAAGAGGTAGATAAAAAAAGAATTGTAAAAAATTTAGAGTCCGAATATCTGTCTGCGAGGCGCATCATATCTTAAAGGCTAAATATTTAAAACCGATTGTTCATCCACGGCAGAGCAATAATTTATCATGTTTCCGCGTAATCAATTCCGCGTAATTCAAACATGTAAACTATGCAGACAAGTGCCGATCAGACTCAAAAGTAGATTAATTTAATTCCTCTGATAAGCGATATTTTTTGTCGGAGGAATCTTACCAAGCATTGACGAAATTTTACAAGATTGGTGTAATCAGACGCAAGTGCCTGCTTCAAAATGGTATCTTATTGCCGATCGAATAGCCTTGAGTTGGGATGAAACAACTGGAAATATTCATTGCCTTCTTGATTAAATGACTCTTACAGACTGATAAATAAATTGATAGAGTCCACCACCTTCGTTTCCGGTACTTTGTAAATCAATCATTTTTATTTACCAAGTCAAAACAGGGGATGATTAGAATTGTGATGGTGATGATGATAATGATGACGATGATGTTGATGATGATGTTGATAATAATGTTGATAATGGTGATGATGGCTGAGCAGGTGGTGATCAAGACCATTTGATGATCATGGCCTCGTATATGTTTATATATGTATGTATCTGTCTGTCTATCTATCTATCTATCTATCTATCTATCTATCTATCTATCTATCTATCTATATATGTATCTATATACTGTATCTATCTATCTATCTATCTATCTGTGTATCTATATATAACACGATTGGAACTAATTTGGAATAATTGGGTCTTCATGTTTTTCAAATTTCTAAAAAGTGTTGGGTGCCCTATGGCTGAATGTTGCAGTATTACAAATTACTCATAAAAAACAGGTGTATAACTTAAAAAGAAACGCAGATGAGCGTACATTTGCAGATTACACCGACATTAGTTCACCATCCAATTATCCCAAATTAATTCCAATCGTGTTATATGTATCTATGTATCTATGTGTTTATGTAGCAGATTATTGATGGTAGCTCACCAGTAGCACAATCAGCAAAAGCTATGTATGATGTGTTAATTTTTCATGTGGAGATTCAACATTTCTTGTGTCATTTGTTGGTTGTCTTATGTCAACTAGCGTACAACGCCAAGGATATTGAGCATACACTGAAGTGTTGACACGACATTGAATTGGAAATAGCTTCTTGTGACATTCATTCATTGAATAATTAAAATAATCCACAGTATATTATTACAAAACACACATTCTCTACATCATTTCGAGCGGCGATGACTCATTCCTAATGTAAAAACCTTCATTGTTTGGGATAAAGTTACAAAAATGATTAAATTTAACATTTTATTCACGTGCGTCGGCTAAATTAAAAATTACGTTATTTGGCCTATTATATTTCAAAGAAGATTGCTGATTAAAATATCAATTTGAGTTTTGAGTAATTTGTATGAGAGTCCCACAGCAACAACTGATGCAGATTATAATCCTTGAATAATCTATTATCAAAAAAGTGCATCAAACTTTGTGTACTTTGCCCCAGTTCTTCTTTTTCTGGTCGGTGAAAATTGTTCTTTTTGACGCTCAAAATTCAAGGGGAAAGGGATTCGCTCGTACTTTCTTGCGCAGATCTTCCATGTGTCATTTTCAATGTCACCCGCAGTATGATGCGCAGTGCTGCCAAGTACTTGCACAAAATCGAGAAGTTTGAAAGATAAACACACAGGAAGATATTTGCAGTCAAACGTGTAAGACGCTCTTGCTCGTGAGGTAACAATGAATGCTTCACGGAATGTGAGGTTTTGAATCGACCAAGTCACGTGACTTTGATCATTCCCTCATCGGACAACCTCGTCACGCGTACGAAATCGTGATTCTGATGTGAGTCACATGAATTCTTCCAGACATGCGTGAAATATACGATCCTTCGAGTGATTGTTATTCTAAACAAAGAATATCCAATTTCTCTGTGACAATTTTTTCTATTTTCGTACATAATGCTTAATGTAATTGTATTTTATTTATGCATGTCTGTTATACGGAAATAGGTCATTTTCAGCCCATCGCTAACTCTGTCTTTTACGGAAATAGGTCATTTTCTGTATGTGGTGTAGAACAGGCTGCTGTCTATAGTCCGATGTTTTGATAATTGTAATGTTTTTAAGTCTCATTTAAAAACTTACCTTTTTATAGAGAGTTACTTTTTTTGTGATATAAACTGTATTCTTTTACTCTATTTTTATAACTGCAGTGTAAGGTGCCTTGAGATGTTTTTTTACATGAAAGGCGTTTTTATAGAAATATATTATTATTGTACTTGGGCCTCAGCCCAAGTACATTTGTTTTCATTCCGTGGGAAAAAACTCTGTAAGGTATAACCATTTCTGGCTGAGACCAGGGAGGGCAAAATGTCTTGGCTTCATCTTTCTTGGCATAATAAATGGCGTAATGATGTTAACTGAATGGAAGTGCTGCTCTCAGCCAGTCTTGAATAAGTGAGATGTGAATATTAATGCTTCTCTATCTGGGTTTTTGCCACAAAATCTTCTGAATATAATCAAAATGTGCATCGAAATGCAACAATTAATGCACCCTCCGTTTCCTAGGCGATGGCACGACCCTTGCTACACCCACTGGACGAGCCAAAGTGGGAGGGGTAATTTCAGTTTGGTTGAACAGGAGGGCTCGAGACCAGAATTTAACATTTAAACTTGAAACATGTTTAATCGCTGACAAGATGTGGACTAGTCTTAATCAAAGTGAAAGAGTGAAAAGGAAAGGTTTTATATCCCGGACACAATGAAAAACATTACGACTGGAAACTGTACCCCCAGTTAAGAATAGTAATGCCCACAGCGATGGAGAACACTTATCCTTGAGCTGAGAAAACCAGACCATCATTTCGAAATAGAGCTGCAGATTCGAGAAGCTCGTTCAAAATAGCTAGGTACACCCCATAAAGGGGTGGTTTCGAGTTTTGAGGGCAAATTTCGCCTCCTTCATATAGAAATCGTACGTTTATTTTTCCAGAGAACACACCATTTGACACAAAATTTGCATGTAAAGGGGTCGCCAGTAAGCACGTGGTCAAATCTGGCATAAGAAACAATATGAAATGTTGGGTAAAGCCAGTCCAAAATAAACTGATTTGAACTTTTGTGTTTTGTAATTTATACCACTGCAGTAACATTACCTTTTTTTGACAACATCACACAATGTAATACGTTTTGAAACTGAATACTCCGACGTATTCTGTGTCTCCTTTGCTAAAAAAAACGGTATGCCGATTACCATGTAAGGAGATGATGACGTCAAGACAGATTTGCAGTGCGTTTGGTCCTGGATGGTGCACGAAGTTTTGTCAAGGTGGCTTGTGTATTTATTTCCTAAATGGGAGAGATTAGGGTCGATCTAAACGAAGGCCGAAGAATGTTATGATACTCTAAGCGAGCTGAACTCTAACGCGAATGGTTGGATAATTTGGAGGATGTCTAGAATGATCTCGTCTCATTAAGATTATGTAGCGGTCAGTATTGAATTTCAACTGCGTCACAAGTTTGCGAAATGAGTATTCTGTCGAACGGTCAACGAACGATATTTTAGAAATCTGGAGACATGGCACATCGCATTTTTATTTTAGTATTTTATATTTTACAAAAGATTTAAGAAGCAATGATTTTGTCGAAAATTCTGAAAAAAATATAGGAAGATTTGATCGCGAACACATTTTCACTTGGGGTCAACTAGCCCTGCGTACGATGCTGTGTGTTCCGCTACAGCTAATCGCCCCGCTCACCACAGCCCTGCAAAGACCCGTACGTAGGGTCGGTGACTTCAAATCCATTTTGGGACTTGACGTAAAAGCCAAATTACTGCCGAAATTCAGCGTTCTTGGGCCCAAGTCGTATCCCACCCTACCTCAGCTACTCGATCGCTTCCAAAAACGACAGTCTTTTATTCACTTCTCGTAAATAACCGTCGATGTCGGCAACTCTCTCGCTAGCCCTGCGTACGATGCTGTGTGTTAGCTGTAGCACATAGCATCGTACGCAGGGCTAGGGGTCAACATGGGGTCGCAGCCATGTTGCCTCAAAACTTATTTCTGTCTGCACTCAAAACTCAAAAATGTCGGATATGAACCTGAAAAATCGATGCAATTTTGTCAAACTTCGGCGAAATTTCAGCCTATAGACAAAATTTCATCCAGGTAAGGTAAATTTACTGAAATTTGATCGACAAATAATCCTGAGCTTGAACGTGACAGCTCGCCTTCTCCGGGAAGTCAAGCATCCAGCTAGCTGCACATACAGTTGCCCATATGGCCAGGTTTATGAGATTGTTTTCAAGCGACGGCGGCAGACCGTACGGGGCTCTGGATATGAACCTACCGCCAGTGTAGCTGTAATAACTGTTGCGTTGTTTTTAGTGCCCACGGACGAAGTCCTGGAGTTATAGGTTTGGTCATGTCAGTCCGTCGGCCGTCCGTCCGTCCGTTCACGCAGATATCTCAGACATGCCCTGGTCAATGTCTTTCAAACTTTGCACAAGAATAGTACCCAACCCCATACAGATGCACGTCGATTTGTTTCACAATGCGATCGAATTTGGCCGTGTTAGAGGACTTTTTAGTTTACACCTCCATAGACTCCCAATGTCCCATGTATAAGGCCAAGAAAAATAAAAATTTAGTTTCTCATCGTATTCATATTGCCTAAAGGATGCAGTGACACAGTTTTTTGTCCCCACGGATAAAGTCCAGGGGGCTTATAGATTGGGTCATATCCGTCCGTGAGTCCATCAGTGAGTCCATCGGTTCACGCAGATATCTCAGACATTTTGACAAAATATCATGTGACCTTGGTGACCTTTGACCTCAAATATACATTATTGTCCATAACTCAGTAACCACAAGTGCTAAACCTTTCATATTTGGTATGATGGGACACCTTATGATGCCACATATTGTACTCCATTAATTATGCACATATCTTATTTTGAGCGAGCCAATAGAGCTGGAGGTCTGATTTTTGGTATATAGGGATAACTTAGCAATATAATTTGTTTGACAAAACGTTACGTGACCTCAATGACCTTTGACCTCAAATATACATATTTGTCCACAACTCAGTACATCTACCATCGAGAACAAAAGAAATTTGCTGTAATTTGAATATTTAAGGAGTTTAAGCAATTTCCACTATAAATAAAGAACCCCTGCCTCACACTCCACAAAAGTTGCTAGACATATTTTGCCGTTGTCATGCCATTGCTTCGTTTAATAACCAGTTAATCAAATGCCTAATTGACAGGAGGAAATTCAAGACCATATTTGAATAGTAGTATATACTGTCCTCAAAATTACTCTATCACGGCCCAAGTACTCATTGCCTTCAGCAATACTGCCTTGTTATTATTATTATTATTGTACTTGGGCCTCAGCCCAAGTACATTTGTTTTCATTCCGTGGGAAAAAACTGTAAGGTATAACCATTTCTGGCTGAGACCAGGGAGGGCAAAATGTCTTGGCTTCATCTTTCTTGGCATAATAAATGGCGTAATGATGTTAACTGAATGGAAGTGCTGCTCTCAGCCAGTCTTGAATAAGTGAGATGTGAATATTAATGCTTCTCTATCTGAGTTTTTGCCACAAAATCTTCTGAATATAATCAAAATGTGCATCGAAATGCAACAATAATGCACCCTCCGTTTCCTAGGCGATGGCACGACCCTTGCTACACCCACTGGACGAGCCAAAGTGGGAGGGGTAATTTCAGTTTGGTCGAACAAGAGGGCTCGAGACCAGAATTTAACATTTCAACTTGAAACATGTTTAATCGCTGACAAGATGTGGACTAGTGTTAATCAAAGTAAAATTGTGAAAAGGAGAGGTTTTATATCCCGGACACGATGAAAAACATTACGACTAGAAACTGTACCCCCAGTTGAGAATAGTAATGCCCACAGCGATGGAGAACACTTATCCTTGAGCTGAGAAAACCAGACCATCATTTCGAAATAGAGCTGCAGATTCGAGAAGCTCGTTCAAAATAGCTAGGTACACCCCATATGGGGTGGTTCGAGATTTGAGGGCAAATTTCGCCTCCTTCATTTAGAAATCGTACGTTTGTTTTTTCAGGAGAACACACCATTTGACACAAAATTTGCATGTTAAGGGGTCGCCAGTAAGCACGTGGTCAAATCTGACATAAGAAACAATATGAAATGTTGGGTAAAGCCAGTCCAAAATAAACTGATTAAAACTTTTGTGTTTTGTAATTTATACCACTGCAGTATCTTTACCTTTTTTTGACAACATCACACAGTGTAATACGTTTTGAAACTGAATACTCCGACGTATTCTGTGTCTCCTTTGCTAAAAAATACGGTATGCCGATTACCATGTAAGGAGATGTGACGTCAAGACAGATTTGTAGTGCGTTTGGTCCTGGATGGTGCACGAAGTTTTGTCAGGTAGCTTGTGTATTTATTTCCTAAATTGGAGAATTAGGGTCGATCTAAACGAAGGCCGAAGAATGTTATGATACTCTAAGCAAGCTGAACTCTAACGCGAATGGTTGGATAATTTGGATCTCGTCTCATTAAGATTATTTGGCGGTCAGTATTGAATTTCAACTGTGTCACAAGTTTGCGAAATGAGTATTCCGTCGAACGGTCAACGAACGATATTTTAGAAATCTGGAGACATGGCACATCGCATTTTTATTTTAGTATTTATATTTACAAAAGATTTAAGAAGCAATGATTTTGTCGAAAATTCTGAAAAAAATATAGGAAGATTTGATCGCGAACACATTTTCACTTGGGGTCAACTAGCCCTGCGTACGATGCTGTGTGTTCCGCTACAGCTAATCGCCCCGCTCACCACAGCCCTGCAAAGACCCGTACGTAGGGTCGGTGACTTCAAATCCATTTTGGGACTTGACGTAAAAAGCCAAATTACTGCCGAAATTCAGCGTTCTTGGGCCCAAGTCGTATCCCAGCCTACCTCAGCTACTCGATCGCTTCCAAAAATGACAGTCTTTTATTCACTTCTCGTAAATAACCGTCGATGTCGGCAACTCTCTCGCTAGGGACCGTTACCAGGCGCCAAATGTAAAATAATTATTTTACACGTTAGAAGAACATATTCATACGAAAAGGGTGTATTTGCATGCATTTATCAATAAAATAAACTACTATAGCATAAGTATAAATAAATCAATACAGACATAAGTAAATACATATATGAGTGAAAAAACATACATATATGTGAACCAATTCACACAAGACATGAAGACAGACACATACATACATACGTGCATACGTACGTGCATACATACATACATACGTACGTGCATACATACATACATACATACATACATACATACATACATACATACATACATACATACATTCATACATACATACATACATACATACATACATACATACATACATACATACATGCACTCACGCACGCACATACATACGTGCATACGTACGTGCATACGTGCATACGTACGTGCATACATACATACATACATACATACATACATACATACATACATACATACATACATACATGCATGCATGCACTCACGCACGCACGCACGCACGCACATACATACATACATACATACATACATACATACATACATACATACCATACATACATACATACATATACACACATACAGGATCGAAAAGTTTACATGAGGGGAACGAAGTACGCATGCGTATATCCAGTCGCACACACACACACACTCACACACACACACACACTGCTACTCGGAAAAATTTACATGAGGGGAACGAAATACGCATGCGTATATCTACTCGCACACACACTGCTCTGAAAAGTTTACATGAGGGGGAACGAAGTACGCATGCGTATATCCACTCGCACACACACACTTACACAACACACACACAACAAACACAACACACACATTGCTACTCTCTCTGAGATACACACACTGACGCGACGATCTGCAGGCCCGGAAGTGCCACACCGGGGAGCTCACTCCTCGCGGCGTCGAAGGCTAGTGACGATGACAAAGATGTGCGACACTATTTCTCTTTCTTGCCTTTGTGTCGTGAGTCGGGTTCGTACAGGGCTTTACACAGTGGTAAAGTGGTAGCCGGCCTGAGTAATACTACACTGCTTAGAGGCCCCGTAAGGGTTTCTGACTTAATGGTACCTGCCATGCCGGCGAAGTTCTGCTGGGGTTAACGGCCCAACCCAGCCAATAAAACACTGGGAGTCGTGTATTACAGCTCTCTGCCATTCGGCTTATATTCTTTAATGGTTAAATACAGCATTCAACAGGAACTACAGCAACAGCTTACTGGAACTAAAGCAACAGCTTTACTGCTAAACTCTCTGCTCTCTAAACTCTCTGCTTACTTTACTCAGGATCGTACGTAGCTCCACTCAGCAGGGAATGAATGTCTGGAATGCCAAGTATGCCCACTGGAACTAGACAGCAACGGAGTACGGAGAACTGGAATTTTCAAACTAATATTAAGAGCCACTGTGTATTTTCTAATAAACTCATTTTCACGCCTACGACATTTTAGTGCCTGATGTACAAGGCAGTGGTATTTTTTTACGAATTTTCATTAGTTCTACGCGTGAATTTTTTGATCGAAAAATTGATGCTTTGTAAAGTTTGGTCAAACATCAAATGTATTCACTTTTCCCCGGACGTTTTTTGATGAAAGTCATACGGTCAACCCGGTCAATGTAGTATCATTCGACTCTTAATGGTACGAAATGTGTCAAACTGTCATCCGACCCCTATCGACCCCTAGCGTTTTCACGTAATGGGGGCTTTCTTTCTGCCTACTTTTAGTGATTTTCTAAAATGTGGACGCCTTATGTAAACATAGCCAGGCCGTCAGGCCTGCAGTTGAGGACCGGGGCAGCAGGTCACCTCGACCCCTGTCCGTTTCGACCCAAGTAATTCACACCCTCTTGTCGTTGTTTGTGGTCAAATCAATCCCGGTGCCTTAGTCACTTCGACTCAGTCAGTTTTCATGTTACATGTACCTGACAACGTTTTACTGAGTACATTATGCAACTTGTTTCTGTGAGAAAAACTGCTGGCTTCGCTACAACAATCCACGGGGTAGCTGTGATATCGCAGCGGTACTTGTGGCGTGTCGAACGCGCTCGGGTCATTGGTTTGGGGTCATCGCCACAGTCCCTGTGGCGATGACCCCAATGACTCGATCGCGTTCGCCACGAGTACCGCTGCGATATCACAGCTATCCACGGGGCTGTGAACACTCTGATACTTGTGGGAGGCCTGGGGTACCCGGCCCCATTGTCATTTACTGACTGGGGAACGTGTCTCACTGAAGTACGGATGGATAAAGCATGTCATTTACTGATTTTTGGAAATAAAGCATTCGTCATTATCGCAATTGCTTGCCATATGCGGCAAGATTGGATGAGCGAGGCCGGTCCGCTCGCCTTGGTGTCTTGACGCCAAATGAGCCTATTTCCGGTTTAGGCGTTGGGCTTACAGCAATGCATTATAGGATATCTTCCAGGGCGGCGTGGATCAGTGGATCAGTGTGTGTGTTTGCGAGTAGATATACGCATGCGTATTTCGTTCCCCCTCATGTAAACTTTTCAGAGCAGTGTGTGTGTGTGTGTGTGCGAGTAGATATACGCATGCGTATTTCGTTCCCCCTCATGTAAACTTTTCCGAGTAGCAGTGTGTGTGTGTGCGAGTGGATATACGCATGCGTACTTCGTTCCCCTCATGTAAACTTTTCGATCCTGTATGTGTGTATATGTATGTATGTATATATGTATGTATGTATGTATATGTATGTATGTATGTATGTATGTATGTATGTATGTATGTATGTATATGAGTGTGTGGGTTTGTGTGTATGTGCGTGCGTGCGTGCATGAGTGCATATGGGCTATGTATGTATGTATGTATGTATGTGCGTGCGTGCGTGCATGAGTGCATATGGGCTTGTGTATGTATGTATGTATGTATGTATGTATGTATGTATGTATGTATGTATGTATGTATGTATGTATGTATGTGCGTGCGTGCGTGAGTGCATGTATGTATGTATGTATGAATGTATGTATGTATGTATGTATGTATGTATGTATGTATGTATGTATGTATGTATGTATGTATGTATGTATGTATGTATGTATGTATGCACGTACGTATGTATGTATGTATGTATGTATGCACGTACGTATGCACGTATGTATGTATATGTCTGTCTTCATAGGTCTTGTGTGAATTGGTTCACATATATGTATGTTTTTTCACTCATATATGTATTTACTTATGTCTGTATTGATTTATTTATACTTATGCTATAGTAGTTTTTTATGATAAATGCATGCAAATACACCCTTTCGTATGAATATGTTCTTCTAATGTGTAAAATAATTATTTTACATTTGGCGCCTGGTAGACCGTGGTTAGCTGTAGCACATAGCATCGTACGCAGGGCTAGGGGTCAACATGGGGTCGCAGCCATGTTGCCTCAAAACTTATTTCTGTCTGCACTCAAAACTCAAAAATGTCGGATATGAACCTAAAAATCGATGTAATTTTGTCAAACTTCGGCAAAATTTCACCCTATAGACAAAATTTCATCTAGGTAAGGTAAATTTACTGAAATTTGATCGACAAATAATCCTGAGCTTGAACGTGACAGCTCGCCTTCTCCGGGAAGTCAAGCATGCAGCTGCCTTGCTGCGAAATCGAGCCCTGCCACTCCTTGACGTGTTCTGCTGGGAGTGGGGCCTACCACTCCAGTGACCAAGCTATACTACCCGAGTGGCAGAGGCTACGGATTCGCAGCAACTAGCTGCCCATACACAATTGCCCATATGGCCAGGTTTATGAGATTGTTTTCAAGCGACGGCGACAGACCGTACGGGGATCTGGATATGAACCTACCGCCGGTGTAGCTGTAATAACTGTTGCGTTGTTTTTAGTGCCCACGGACGAAGTCCTGGGGGAGTTATAGGTTTGGTCATGTCAGTCCGTCCGTCCGTCCGTCCGTTCACGCAGATATCTCAGACATGCCCTGGTCAATTTCTTTCAAACTTTGCACAAGAATAGTACCCAACCCCATACAGATGCGCGTCGATTTGTTTCACAATGCGATCGAATTTGGCCGTGTTAGAGGACTTTTTAGTTTAAACCTCCATAGACTCCCATGTATAAGGCAGTTCTCCATAGATTCCCATGTATAAGGCCAGAAAAATAAAAATTTAGTTTCTCATCGTATTCATATTGCCTAAAGGATGCAGTGACACAGTTTTTTGTCCCCACGGATAAAGTCCAGGGGGCTTATAGATTGGGTCATATCCGTCCGTGAGTCCATCAGTGAGTCCATCGGTTCACGCAGATATCTCAGACATTTTGACAAAATATCATGTGACCTTGGTGACCTTTGACCTCAAATATACATTATTGTCCATAACTCAGTAACCACAAGTGCTAAACCTTTCATATTTGGTATGATGGGACACCTTATGACACCACATATTGTACCTCATTAATTATGCACATATCAATTTTGAGCGAGCCAATAGAGCTAGAGGTCTGATTTTTGGTATATAGGAATAACTTAGCAATACAATTATTTTGACAAAATGTCACGTGACCTCAATGACCTTTGACCTCAAATATATATATTTGTCCACAACTCAGTAACCACAAGTGCTACACCCTTCATATTTGGTATGATGGGACACCTTATGACACCATATATTATACCTCAGTAATTATGCGCATATCTAATTCTGAGCAAGCCAATAGAGCTGGATGTCCGATTTTTGGTATATAGGGATAACTATAGGGTAGAAATTTTTGACAAAATGTCATGTGACCTCGATGACCTTTTACCTTAAATATACGTTTATGCCAATGAATAAGTAACCACAAGTGCTATGTTCTTTATATTTAGTAGGATGGGAGACCTTATGCCAACACACGCTTCACCTCATTAATTATGCACATATCTAATTCTGGGCAAGCGAATAGAGCTAGAAGTCTGATTTTTGGCATATAGGGATTAATTAGCAATACAATGTTTTTTTCAAAATGTCACGTGACCTTGCACTTGGCAAAATGCTTGATATACAACAATATATACACAAATACTGATTCTGTACATGTGTTAAATACATTAAGTATACAGTACGTATGCTAATAAAATGCAAAACTACAGTGTACACTTAGTGTGCAAAGATCTGCATTACCGTACGTATACTCATGATCTTCATAGAAATACGATACGCATATCAACGTATTGAAATGTTCCATATACAAAAATATATACGCTGCATATGCAATTAGTATTGTGTTCCATATACGTCAATATACATAAATATGCTAAACGCATATCAAGCATTTTGTCCAGTGTTGATGACCTTTGACCTTGATTATACATATATATGCATAACTCAGTAACCACAAGTTCTATACCCTTCAATTTTGATAAGATATTAGACCCTAATATGTCACATCTTGTACCTCATTTATTATGCACATATGTATTTCTTGGCTGGCCAATACAGCTAGAGGTCTGATCTTTTTTCCCGATTTAGAACCAGAACTTAGACATGCCTGATGTTTTCAAATTGGGAACAACAACACAGACCTACGTGCCCATAGATCTCAACATGTACACTTCAGTGATACTTCTTAATGACCACATTTCCCTGCCCCATCAAGACTAACTCCTATTACAAGTGGGGACTATATCATTGTCAGTGAATCGTTTTACAACTGCTTGCATACATGCATGCAATCACTTCAGAATCTGCGTCTGGATACACCAAATTAGTGCTAACTCGGCCATTTTCTTGACAGTATATTAATCGGTAATCCTGCAGTGTTAAACAAAGCAAGTCTACCAATTGTAAAAATGCAGTGTCTGTTGTGGTGACATTTTGCTTATTGTAATAAAAATAACCTTAAAAGCCAATTATTTGTGTTTTTCAGTTCCTCTCATTGTTCATATAGAATGGCAAATTAACCATGTTTCACTGACAATTCCATTCAAACAACTATTCAACTTGTATAGATAATGAATATTTTGCAGTTACCTCTCAGGGCCCTCTAACTGGCTCTAATAAAATCCTGTAATGTTGAGTTTGCTTCCCAATGCCAGAACAATTCACTTAGGGACGCACCATTAGACTTTGTGAGGGGGTGGTCACGATCGGATTCTGAAATCTCCACCAAAATATAGTTAAACAAACACCATGTTATTTGTGCACATACTAATATTTATTAGACATCTACCATCGAGAACAAAAGAAATTTGCTGTAATTTGAATATTTAAGGAGTTTAAGCAATTTCCACTATAAATAAAGAACCCCTGCCTCAAACTCCACAAAAGTTGCTAGACATATTTTGCCGTTGTCATGCCATTGCTTCGTTTAATAACCAGTTAATTAAATGCCTAATTGACAGGAGGAAATTCAAGACCATGTTTGAATAGTAGTATATATTGTCCTCAAAATTACTCTATCACGGCCCAAGTACTCATTGCCTTCAGCAATACTGCCTTGTTATTATTATTATTATTATTTATATGGTGCTTGTTCTCACTACATATTTAGGTCAAAGGTGTCACTTCGCAAGCGAAAGTAAACTTACCTCTTCCGGAGCAAAGTTACGCATAACACTTCACAGAGATGAAACGTACGTAATCCTTGGGGAGCTGTAATTTTTCCAACCAAAATTTTAGCGTAACATTTTATAAATTCTTATGAATTTTTCTGTAATTTTTGTGATAATTTTGGACCAAACGGACATCACATATCATCGGCTACATTTTCTTATCAAAATTTTGGCAAAAATCTGAACAAAAATTGAAAATCTGAACAAAAATTGACAGGCGGCAAATATTGACTTTGGCGCACAAAGGGTTAAGCTTATGGCACCGTTTAATGCGCAATGTCCTTTTGGTGCTGTATTCGCCAATAGCATTTGGTCGTCTTTCTGTAAAGAGTCCGTTGTTTCGTCGGATGGGCACGAATATGACGAATGATGAACCTCCCGACAGGAAAAAAATAAATAATGTAAAATGTCGAAACACTCTTTATTCGTAATGGCCGTTTCAACACTCTGTAAATACATCAGAATAAACAGAGTTACAATTTTAATAATTATCTAGAAACACCCGATTATGAGTCGTTTTAAGGATCCAATGCGTTCGAACAAAAGCGTAGGCCTTTGCAACATGGTCATACTTGGCGTGTATCCGTGTCGGATATAAAATTACGCGGTACTCTTCTGACAAACGTCTCCTTTGGCAATGGAAATGTTCAACGACGGAATGACATTCTCACTGCTTCCTGTGAAAAAGGAACAAGCAGCATATGCCGGTAACATCAAGTGACAGTTCGCAGGTCTGCAAGAACAGTGTACCAGGGGTTAACCATGTTTTCAAACGTCATTACAAGGAACACATGAGACCATTTTCCTTGTTTTTCCAAAACTGTGTAAGCTTAAATATGCAGCGAAAATGATAGGCGACGTGACAACCGAAGGAGTCTATTTTGAGCTTTATCTTCTCTTGCCGGGTATCCATGACAGCTTTGTGCCTCGTCACCGCCAATGACAATGAATCTATAACATTGTCAGGCCTAGAGGCCGTGTCGGATATTACTGTTTACCACCATGCACGGTTTTTAATTTTATCCTTTAAAGCTAAACTGTTTA